>NW_019213147.1:181444-218593 GCF_002532875.2 Varroa jacobsoni
ATATTTGTATTACATGTATATTTTATCCATTATATAGATGAAAAATTTAAAGTATCATGCGGTTTTTTGCAAACGAGGATTCTAAGATTTTTGGTAGTTTGAATATGGATAGTGGAAATTTATCTTAAACAAACGAGTCATGCCATATAATGGCTATAGAAGACGCTGACTTCGCCATGCAAACGAACGCATTCTATTTTAGATCATAATACAATAATGTAGATATTAAAAAACATACGTTTAATTGAACAACGTACTTAACTTGCAACAGTGCTTAAAAAGTGCTCAACTTGAACTTGAAAAAAAAAGTAGCACCAAGGGGGAAAAGTGACTGCTGTATAACTCGTGGATGAACATATTTCAAACAGGATACAATTACTTGATCATTGTTTATATAGCATCTTTTTTTTATCCCTATTACGCATTTCTTATTGGCTATATTTGTAGAGTTGCTGGCTCATTTTGTTCGATCTTAGCAAAGATCGGCAAAATTAGTTAAAATTATTATTTTAACTAATCTTGCCTAAAGATTGGTATAAAAAATATAGCACGAACGAGAATACTTCTACTGCTTAGCCCCCTTCTAGTTGGCTATGCTCTGAAAATGTTGACTAGATTCAAAATTAAAGTTATTTTTTAACGATATTTTCGAAATACATTTATAGAATCACTATCTATAAATGACCTTTCTCACCTTTGTTTTGACGGAAATTGATCCTTTAATTATGGACCTTTAAACGTCATCAGATCGAGTACATCGTAAAGATAACTTCCTGGTGAGGTTGACGAGATGCCAACCAATATTTATAGCTATATCGTAGTCCTTGCGTCAGAGGCTGAGATAATTAGGCTGCTGAGTTATATATTCTTTGTCAGAGGCAGCCAAGGTACAGTAATACTGTGACGTGCTGCAAATGTTCGAAACTTGAAACATAATAGGCCGCCTCTCAGCTGGCCTGTTTCCGTAGTATCAGAGTTTCCAAAATCTATTCAAGGAAGCTATCCACATAAGCAATTAAGATTATGTATATATATACACGTACAAGTTATACAACTTTGTCGTATAACTTTACGTGTATAAAGTTCCATCAGGTATTTTATTCCCAATTTCATCTTCGCCTTAACAACTCTGATGCAAACATAGCGGTATAACCTTCGTGTAAACTCGTACAACTACCGAACATTAGGTTTGGCTTTTTTTTCTCTCTTGCGACTTTTTATTTTTACTTCGTAATTACTTCGTCCTTTACATGTACAGCTCTGGTGGTAATTAAAGTTGTTATACCACTATGTCTACTTTTAATTAAACAAAAAAAAAGTGACATTGGACACGATACTGGTACTACCTTTCTATTTAAAGTTTATTCAATTAACGGCAATTCGTTAAAAATAGATCAGCGTTACCCGATGAAGTGCGACGCCTAAAGCAGGTTGCGTATATTTACAATGAACAAGTGAACTATCACCGCCTACGGTGATTTTTTAATGTAACCTATACAACACCAGCAACAAATAATTCTTTATTTATTCTACAAATGTTATTATGTGACAGATAAAACCGTAGCCCCGCATATACTTTTAATGTCTGCAAATACACTACTTATCATAAATAGTAAAATATTGAATGTCTGTTAGCCTTGTTGTTTTTAGAGGAATAAACCAGTCGAAATGAAGCATGTATAGGTATACAACAATCGCTCCGAGAATCGCGGGTTATTTGAAGTTCTGCTCTACCAGCTAATGCATATAATACGGCCAATAGACAAGATTGAAGATTCCAAACATTAGGGGAAAGCCAAGCCGAGAGACACGGTCCACCCCTTTCGCTGTCCGTCGAAAGAACCGCTCAGCCTCTTTCGCCGACGCCAACTGCCGGACCCGCGATCGGTCAATACGCTGCTCCATCTGCAATGTAAACACACTGATACCGTGTTTTTCTTATAGTCATAGATGGAATATCATCAGATTTAATCTATCTTATATAGTTTCAAGCTTACAAATAAATACTTCGAGCATTGCTTTAGAGGGCTAGTCGCGTCCGCTTTCTAACCTAGTTTATCTCACGCTTCTTTAGGCGTAAAAGGCGTGTACGTTAGCACTGTACCATTACGAGAACGATAATGATTGCTTTGAAATTAAAATAATATGGATGTTATCGCAATTTGCATTTATTCAAATAACAGCGCCTCTGGTTGGCAGGTAGATACCGCTGGTTCTTTTTCGTGCTACGCGCTCCATATGGACAATTGAGCAAAATTACAAAGATATCGGCAATGAAGAAATTGCATACTGTTACTAAACGATTGATAACAAATACGAAGCTGGTGTGCAAATTATATGTGAAACGGTAAATGCGTTTGTACTTCGCCATTAATCGTTACTTGCGGTAGCTCGTGGGGTCCTTATGCATAGAGGCCTGTAACGCAACGCTACGGCAATAATAACAATGCCAGATAACGATACATATCGTATTTACGCGAGGAAAAATATGTACTAATTCCAAATAAATTGCGAAGCTGTTGATGGATCTGCAAAATCCTAATACGAGTTATTTTGTTTTTTTCAGAGTTTCAGTAAATAACCTTCATGTGGATATGTCACATAAACACACCGCTAATATGCTGTATAATTTCGCCTGACTCAAGGGACAACATGAGAATCGTATTGTATTGTACAGGCATATTATATAATCGACGTAGCTCATCAGATAACCTAATTCAGGTACTGTTCTGTGTGTCGTAGAACGCATAGCTTTCCTCGTTTCTCCTGTTGCTTGCGGCTAGGTTGTGTTCGCGTCCTTAACCCTAGAAAGCAGGTACGTGTAGCAAATTAGGGAAGTGCGTTAAATTATCCTCTGATATTTTTCGACGGGGTCAAAACACGGGACGAACAAACGAAAACGTTTAAGGTGGGCGACTAAAGGATCTGTAACTTGTACGGTTATAGTTTAATTGAACATGTGTATGAATGTAAGCAGAGCTGATTTGCTTGAGGCCTGTAAGCGTTTTCCTAGAAATAAGGTCATTTACACAAATTTTGACGCGAGGTAGACCTAAAGAATGAATTGATACTATTTTAATTCACTGGCGTGACAAATGTACCAACTGATAGAAATGACACATTGCAGCTATTGTCAGTTTTTATATTTGCAGTCGTAGTAAACAAAGAAGCGGGAGTGATGGATACATAATTCAGTAAATCTATCGTTAGCTGTCTTCTTTGTCGAACAAGCGGAAATTAAAAATCAAATTGCGAATAGTACATCAGCAATTCCACATATTATTAGTAGCGCGATCAATAGAAGTATACCGATTTTTCGTCTTCCGATTTATTTCGAAAAATGAAAATGAGCGTTATCCGCATGTTGGCGGGCATCTTTTAAACTTTGGAACTTCGTCACTTGTATACCCTTAAATCCTAATAATACCGAAACGATGCATGGGATAACCCAACGGGAGATGAATAATAACAACATAAACAAAGAAAGAGGTAACATTAGCTTTCGGTAATAGCAAAATAAATGTAATTAACAATATTTCAAATTCGTAATTCGATAATGAGTCGTGATTTTCGGTTGAACAAGCATCGAACATTGAGAACGCTGTCTTTGAACATTCTGAGACAGATCCTAACATGGCAAACTGAGTGTACTTAACGGGATGCAAACAGTTCGTCAAAAGACGGTCGAAGCTTTAGCAGGTGACTCCACGCTGGACTACCTGCGCGTATATCAGAGTTCGAAGGCTTGCATAAACGCAACTCGCGTCAATCATTCGATTTCTAGCTAGTCCATTTTAAAACGTACTTTTTGCAATGGTATTGCATCTGGCTAATGATACGCGTAAAGCTAACACCTAAAATCTGATGGTTTACGTTTAAAAGATCTGCCAAACTCCCATCGGACAGTGGCGTGCCGTTTGCAGATCATCCCTAATCCTCTAAAGCAGACTCCATGGATGGGGCTCGTCGGTAGCGATGAACCAGCTAAGACGGGTGGTTTGCAAGGCAGCTCCGGAGGCGTTAGTTACAATGCTAGCTATTTACCAATTTGAAATACTACAGTTTGTTTAATTATATCGAATAAAAACACTTCGAGTGCTGATGTGTTGGTTTCAGTTAAATATTTTCTACGCTACTACAGCTGTTCCGGTTGCCCCAAGCTATCCCCCTGTTTTTCCCCATAGTAATACATATGTAATTAGATCAGGGAGATTGGTGCGGGGATGAAAAGCGATAGGCTGATCATCACAGGCAAAACAGGGGTACGCTAATAGCTATATGGACGTAAATATAAACGCAAATGGTTAAAGAACTCTTAAATTAATTTTAAAAATAATAGTATTTATTATCATTTTTTATGTAAATAAAAATTAAATCCAAAAAAAATGGTTAAAAAACGCGAACATCTTAATGCGTCCCGATGCACACTCGTGTCTCTGATGTTGTGACTCTTACTGGTGAAAGCTCTAAGAGATATTCGTTTGCCCTATTTGCTCTTTAGCGTATTTGCCGGCCTTTTCTTGCCTAACGACATCATATAGATGTCGGTAACACGCGAGCCCTGTTCTGGGCCTTATCGCCTTCCAGATACCCTTCAAACATAACTCAGTAATTTTCTTAGTCAGCTTTCAGGTGAACCGTAGCCAATATGTACATAATGTACAATACATTCCAACGACAACAACATAATATAGACGTATACTCAAGACCTTTTCCAATATTCAGCGTAATTTCTCCGGGTGTCCTATTGTTGTATAATAAACTATTTGTTAACAAAAAAAGAAAAACAACAATAGCTCGATTTGTTTATCCAGCAGTACAGACAAACGGTACACTTGAGGTTATCACATTTTTCGTTACATTTATTATGCCAGGCTACAGTATGAATTACGTATTTGACCTGTCGTTTTTGTACTTTCCGATCTGCAGATGATGGTACTTTTACTGCTGCTGGGAAATAATCTTACACAGCAATCTAAATGTCAACTACAATTGCTTCGCCGGCAGATGCCTAAAGCTAATATGATAGTAAGTTAAGATGATAATAAGTTAGTCAGACACAAGGAGCCGAACGAGCAAATTACTACAAACCCATATGCGTTTATTATTCCAGATTGCTACTTATTTCATTTGTTATTTTTGTAAAATTTGGTCAAATATTATGTTTACTGCGAGCACTAAAAGTACAACAGGATACAGAAATACGCTTGCTTTCCACGTCGTGTGTCTTTAAACTCGGTGTTACAGCCGTTCTACTTAAAGGCCTGAATTACTAGTCATGTTATGTACGACAAAACATTTGCACATTTGGATAAGAACCAATCCAGGAAGGAACTATTCTAGCAAAAATTGTGGCTCTCACGGCTAGTGTCAATAATAGAGTCCCGCTTTATGATATAACAAGTCTTCGGAAAGAAGTAGTTAGCAGAGGATAAGGTAAGTTGCAATTCACCTCTGCTGCTGACCTCGTTCAGAGGTACTTTAGGCCATAATCTTGACACCCTTGATCTTACCTACGAATTTGTGTGAAATGAAGTTACTAACTAATGATTCAAACGAAAGCACTTACTTTCGCGAAACAGCACAAGCTGTTTCCTCTTTGTTAGGTAGCCTTCTGACAAATAGTTGTAATAAGCGTCGAATATATGCCGATTTTTCTTTTGTAGTTGTCCATTAAAATGGTTCTAACACTCACCGTGAAATGTGCAACGTCATCGGGCACGATGGGTGAAGGTCGTTCCTCTCGACTTCGCAATCGCGCCAAATAGCTCACCGCCGTAAATTCAAGTAAAGCACAGAATACGAACAGTGTACAGGCTGCCATCCAGATATCTAGTGCCTTCACGTATGAGACTGGCGCCAAGGCAGCCTAAAATGCATGCAAAAAGGACAGCCTAAATAGCCTGTATAAAGGGCAGCCTAAATAACCTGTAAAAAGGACAACCTAAATAGCCTGGTCTTCTACTAAGCCGCTGCGGAAATGACGCGCATATAATCATGCTGAAGAGAAGGATAGCCTTTGATGACCAATTATTTTTACTCCCTCAATATGGGAAAAGGTTTACCAAGCCCCTTTACGAAATCTGCCCTCCGCAGTGGATCACGCTGTATCCGTAAAACATAAGTTCAACGGCTACGCCGTAACGACCAACACTACTTTGTTGTTACCTTCTTGACTTAAAAGGCGATATATTCTAGTCACCTATCGAGGTTAGCGAAAGGCCAACTGATGTTTTTGATCTGTTTGCTTGTTTGTTTCTTTGCCAGCTTGTGTGAATTATATAAACATACCTGTTTATCCGTGCTTTCAGCAGAGATGGTTAGAAGGGTGGTGACGCCGAGGGTGACTCTGGCGGGAATAGCGTCCACATCGAGCCAGAATGAAACCCAGGAGATGACCACGATAAGTAACGAAGGTAAGTAAGACTGCACCAGATGATGTCCGAAAGCTCGTCGGAGTGATAATCGCACGGAAAGGCAGGAACGCTCTGCAAATGGGGACCGATCCTAAATCAGCTTAGACGACATTAGTCAACAAAGAAATTACCATTACATCCGCCCTTTGCTCCTAAACGCGTATTATTATTAAAATGGATAATGCTTTCTGTATACTTATATGTATCCCAAGCAACTTACGAGATTAAATTTAAAAAAATACAATAAAAAGAACGAATTTTCAAGGTGCATTTTGCTAGCTTTAGATCCAAAAGAAAGAGGCAAATAGTGTTGAGCAACAAGATCAGATAAAGTCGCTGATCAGCAGATCTGAATAAATAGTTCAATGTGCGCCATTGTGTTCCTATTATAGCCTTTTTGTCATTTGTCCATTGGGTTACAAGTAGTCGTAATCTTATTGCACTATTAAAACCGTCAGCTAAATATCTAGAGGTTGCTTTTTTTGGAAATACACAAAACATGTTGATGGGATTTGTTAAAGAAGCGTACGCATACTGATACTTTATCAGATGGTGTCAAACTTATATATTATTGATTATTTCAACACGCAATTACATCCGGACGTATCTGCTCATAAAATAAAAATATCCGGTTAGAAAGAAATGACACGTTGCGGAGCGGCCAATGGTGCTCCATAATCATTTAAGACGTTCTCAATATGTCCCTAGCCAATTAGCCAATTATTTAAGTATACGTGTAGCGATTTCAATAGCTTCTTTGTCTTATTAATTTAAACAGAAAATAGCTTTTCATAATGTTTGAGTGGACATCATGTGATCTTGGCGAAAAGTTGGTAGAAAATCATGCAAGTAGACAAGTATAGGAAACACAAAGGCTTAGCCATGTGTGGAAATGGATAGATCTGTAGAATACTTGGTGTTCCTCGGTCTTGTGTACCATTCAGTAGAGCTGCCCTATAGTCCAGCTGTGCTTCCTTACGTAATGAACAAAATGTCGTTCCAAAGTTGCCCCAAACATGGATATTTCCAATGAAAAAGGTGTATTTTTGACACCTAACTTATTTCGCTCCGAGAACAAAAATCTATCAGAGTAGCTCAGAATGTCTCTGTGATCTACTACGACGATCTTAGAAGAGGACTGTTTGAAGGGGGTTTGCTGTGTCCAAATATAGATTTTGGATTTAAAAGAATTATCCGACATTGATCGATTACTCAAAGCTGAGATGACCGCGAAAACAGACTCCAGACACTTCACTGTCGTCAGACATCTTGAATCTATTAAATTTTATAAAAGAATTTAGGGATACAGGTGCCTCATAAACCGAGTAAAAACATAAAGAGGCACGGCTTCTTTATGCTTCACGACATCTCATCCGACATTGAGCATCATGCCGCCACAATGGATGATTTTAGAAAATTACCACGTGTGACGAAAAGTTTCTTTTACCAGTATGAAGCAGAAAAAGTAGGGAATAGGGAATAAAAAAAAAGGAAGGAAGTACGACTAAGCCCAAGGTAAAATCAGATCACTATTCAAAAACGACCATTATTTGCGTCTGGTTACATTGGAAGGGTTTTACACGTTGGATAACGTCTGAAAAAACAAGCTTATTAACACAGATCTGTATAAGACCCACTTGCATTAAATGAATAAGGCTGCACCACAGGAAAGATAGATGATAATTGTTGTCCAAGTGGATACTAAGCTACATAAGGCTACGGTTGTTAAAGCTGCCCTGTAAAAGTTTTTGTGGGAGATTGGGCCGTCCCAATTATGTTCTCCGTTCCTTAGGCAAAATGGTTATTCCTTTTCTAGTCATTGACAAATTCAATTTAAGGAAATTCACTTTCATAATGAAAATAGTTTCGAGAACAGGTTTATTAAGGTTTTCAACATCGCATCCAAAAATATCTAGCAGAACAGAGTAGATAAACGACTAAGAAGCGACAAATGGTCATAGACAGTAACATGAAACACACAAGTTGATTAAAACGCTGACCCTTCCCTGACATTTCCGAGAAAAAATCAGTCTCAGAATGTTTATAAAATCAATTAAAGTGGTGCTCAGAATCTGACAACCTACGGATTTTCCAAAATGTTGGTTTCCACATTTAGACGGTTTAGTGATTGCTACAAATAGATGAACAACCACATTGAATAACATGCTCTCATTATACACCACGCTACAGATCAACAAGTCGTAACGGAGCTAGGTGATACATTACAAGCTTTAAATTAGTACCGCATGCAAAATCATTCCAGAGCTATAAGTATGACTTCGAAGAGAGACGTATTGATGCGTCTCGCTTTTTATATTGTGATGACGCACGCTTCCACCGCGGACGGCTGTTGCTTTCCCATTGCAAGTAATCTTCGCGTCAGTTTGCTTACACCAAAGGTAACTAACTTCCGTAAATAGATGGTTGTTTTATAGTACATAAATAATCTAGCTCAGAAATTCTTAATTTTTATATTTTATTTATATTTAGCGTCCTTCCGTTGTTCTTACTTAGCCCTACCAAAATCTAATGCCGGTTTCAGTAACGCAAGCAACAGCAAAAACGAGAACTATTTAGGAAATTACGATAACGATTGCGACAAATATCGCGTCTTTTTCAAATGGAAAAGATTTAACTTTATCTGTCTGCTCCCATGTGTCTCTTTGCTACTAAAAGCCGTTACGGGGAACGACGACGCAGACACATGAACGTAAAAAACGTTATTTCAGCTCCATCTTCTTCTTCGTCTGCTTCGACCGCCTTTCGATCTTACCACGAACCAGCAACGCTATCAGGTCGTTATTTCTGTACACTTGATCGTTCTTGCTGGTGCCCTTTACGTGTCGGTCCATCTGGCTTTTCCCTGACTTCAGCCTTTAATCCGCTTCATATCACGCCCTGTCCGTGTCGCAGCATAACGACACAAATACAGCTCCCTTTCCATCAACCCATCATGCCTTTATCCACTTACCACGCACGAGAACAACGGCTTTTCCGATACAATCTCTGGGAACCAACCCGAACAAGGGCTTAATAGCTCCACGTAGCAATTCTTTCAGTTACAGGCGACCCGAATCGTAAAAACACCGAGATGGCAGCAGTAGGATCTCGTAATCTTGTAATCTGCCGCCAAAGATCCTCCATGGCAAAAGAGGATGCATAAGCCTAAAACTTTCAGGACGGTCCCTTGCTTTTTTGTTTTGGCACGGTGTAGCATTTTTTTTTTCTTTTTATAAGCGATTTTTGTAAAATATGAAAAGCAGACTCTGGCTTGATGATGTAGAACGTGTAGACGTCTTTATTGCCACACGCAACAGCCCAGAACCCAATGCAGAGTTGTTTGCATCGAGATCTTGTGAATACGAACTACGTTTTCTTTATATTGCGGTGTTGCCTATAGAGGAGTGGAGACAGTACTTATAAATGTGCCGCGTAAACAGATGCTTGCCTTAACATTTAACGCGAGCCATATCCTTGTGTTTTTTTCGACGCATATTCAAAAGTTAATAAATTAAGTTAGATTGTATGAACTGTATTGTGATATATAAACATGTTCAGCATACGAAGCATAGTATAACATAAAGGGAACATCTATCAGGTCATTACCACCAACTTTCATATCAAAATCTTTTTGAAATATAATTTGCAGCATGTACTGGTATTAGTAATAAAGGCAAAGAATGTATGAAAAGAAGTAATTTATCACCTGCCTTATACCTCAGGCCCTCTAAGCAAACGAGCTTAAAGCAATAAAACAGCAAAAAAATTTCCCGGCATAAACATCTTCAAAGATCATCTGTGCGTCTTTTGTCATAGTGGAACCGTTTCTCAAGTTTTCGTAAATTGTACGACATGCCCGAAAGTTCCGATTTATGTTATCAGTATCCTTTTGTATATCTATTTAACCCGTTAACTTTACATAGGAAATTCTTTGGATTAGCTTTTGGTTTCTCTTTAAACAAACACAATGGCTTACAACGGCATAGAATTGTACGTACACTCTTAACCGACAAACGACCCATCAGAATCTCGCATAGAACACGTGCGACGTAGACGTGGACCTTCCTCGATTCCCTTTTTGACAAATTGGTGACAATTTTTTATAGCGAAATTTTTCAAAATTGCCCGTCATTAGCTGACAGTGTCTAATAGAAAATGAATATGAAGAATATGCAGTCAGAGTAGAAGCAAAATACATTGTCATTGGCTGATAAGGAAGTCTTTTAAAAAGTTCATATATGGAAAACGACGGGGTACATAAAATATAAGGATAAAGGATGAAAATATGAATCCTTTTGTCTACCATTTAGCATTTACAGCAGAATTATAGAAATTGTCCCGTTTTCCTTTATTGGCTCAATTGTCTGCTGCGTCGGCCGATTTGTTCGTTGTGTCGGTTCGAAACTCTAATACAACTTAGCCTTGTCTAAGGATAAAACTCAGGTTCCTATCTCATAGGCAAACGAACAGCAATGAATAGAAGCTACATGTCTTCGTGCACGTACATATGTATATTGCTCTACAATGCATCTAGCAGCTATTTGTTAAATTACGCAAACAATTTTACGTAGGATAAGCCTTCGTGAAGGCATGTTTGTTTATCTGTCTCTAGCTTTTTTTCTAATTATCGTTCATTGTACCTACCATGCTCTGGCGCATTATGGAGCAGCGTTGTCGTTCGGACGCATGCGTCTAGGTACTGCGCATGCTCAAGTTTAAAATTCGCCATCCGGATGCCATGGTTAAAACTTAAAGGCTTCGTATCGTTCCAGCGAAGAAGAACGTCATTTTTGGTGCGAGCAACTGAAATATAGGACAACGAGACAATAACCAGGACTTTTGTATGTCTTGTGCTGGTTTTGTTTCACGCTACGCGACCATAAATCCTCGGCCTCGGGATATTGTACTTCGGAGCACTGAATCCCATGCAGTCCACCAAATTATTTCTAGTGAGTGAATTATTCCATTGCAACGTTGCTAAACATGATGTCAAAGTCGACGGAAAATTCTCGAAGTATCATCGGTGGTAAGTTAAATCGTGCTAACGGTTCATAGATCCAACGTATTACTTTGCGAATTAGCTGCAAACAAGTAAAGCAATATGGTTTCGCTTATTTAGCTTATCAAAATACATATATAACCGCACCTTGATGTTAGCGGATTTGAAAGGCTCGTATCTGTTACTCGCACTACTTTCGAAAACAATAAACACTTGTGGAGCAGAAGTCGAACAATCACTAACGTGCCGGCTGTCACCCAATTATAAAAACATCGATTTTTTAGGGATATATATGATTCGTCTCTGGCATATTTGTTGACTTATCTATTCCCTGTTTAGTAACGTCGACAGATGGTGATTTAGTGTTAGACGAAATCAACTCCGCTAACATGACGGGCTGCAGTTCTTTTCAAGAGCGAGACTGGAAAGGATATTACGTCGCATTTTATCTTGTTGCCAGGATAGCTTGTATTACTTGTGACGCAACGTTTAAAAAATTCCTATCTGAATCATTTAAACTATTTATTGTGCTTCGCTGCGTACGAGCTTTGAGGAAAATACGATTCTAGAATCAAACGATCGCCCTGGGGAACCAGTCTATGTTCAATTAAGATCTTGCTAAACTGGGTAAGTGGACAGCGTTCATCAGGTCTTTATTTGACTTGACAGTTACGTATCGTTGCAGATACACAAGCTCCGGCGGCGTTATCAACGTATTTTTGTTTGTTTCCTATCCTATAGGGTTCCAACTCATACGGACTACCAAATAGTTTCTGACTTCAGGGTATCTATCAGTAAAAAAAAACACTCAGCTAATTGACAACATTGGTACGATAACGGCTACTTTGGTTGTGAGGCAATTCGATGTATTTTTAGTCATATTTAGCTTTCCTAACCAGCAACAAATGGCTAGTAAATGGTAAACTAGAGCCACTAGAGACGAGCATTTCGCTACACCTATTGTTTTAGCCTCTATTTTTGCAAGAGTATGTAGGTTTTTTAATCGTACGAGAAACTAGGTTTGAGCTCTGTAGAGCTGTTTTCGGGCAAGAGGGAAATAAATATTTCACAACTCGCAAGTCAAGATGGTAAATAGCATCACTTTGTTTTCTTTATGCAAGTTCCAATCGGGAAGCAATTAGTAGAGAGGAAGCTGTAGTTGAGTGCCCGCTGCTTTTGGTTTTCGTGCTCTACACGCATTGAGAAAACGAGGCGCTGATTAAAAACTGGCGAAAGGTAATGCTAACAATATTGCTTTTAATAAGTAAAATTGTCACGCTATCTATATTGCAATGGTTTTCCTGTCGGTTTTACGAAAAACACTAGCCAATCGGTTGTGCCTGTGTGCGAATGAAAGTGACCAGCTTTTTTATTCCGTATGATGAAATGAATTATATTGCAGCCTTATTGGTATTCTACATATTAAACTGCTGCACTACACGATGGTTTCTAAGAAACTGATCGAATCCACTAAATTTGAAAATCGAAATGACTTACGCCAACGCTGAACGAACTATAATCAGGCAAAAATTATATGATCCTTTCGAGAACGGAACGATATTATTTGACTCGGCCAGCAAATGGGACCATTACCTATGCTCGCATAATGCGCAGTTCGTTCAAATAGTGGCGTTCGAATCGCTCTGTTTACTAACACCTTGATATACTTCGAAGTACTTCGAATCTGTTTTCAAAGCGCTAATATAAATTGAGACGTGAGCGCCACAATGAACTTAACTAAATATTATCGATGGATAATATCCTATTGCTTTCGTTAACTAATACGTTTTTATCGAAACTCTTAGATATGAGCAAAGCGCTAACGGTGTACATATTACGGTGGTACTATATGTCTGTTCGGATAGGAAATCGTATATTCAAAAACATGCCTAATCTAAAGAACGGTATGTGTGCTCCAGGAGCTGCTTCGTTGACCGCGTGAGCAAATACACAAGTTAATAGAGAGAAAGTATTAAATTTTCAATTTGACTTAACAACAAAGAACTATCATGATCGATAGAAATATGTATCGTATGTAAAATAGCGACAGTAATGTTTTAGACGACTACAGTCAGTTTTTCATTAAGAGTTTCCGAAAGCAAACGAGTATTCGTGTATGTGAAGTATGACATTTTACCTGAATAGATGTTAATGTTGGCGATTTAGCGTACGCAGGATGCTATGCTAAGCTTACGCAAATCTATAAGAGACTATGTGAAGGAAGCTTCGAACGATTGAAGATGACCTTTGATGACTTAGGAATCGAACCATAAAACTTCGAATTCTACCTTTTGCCAAGGCTCACTGAATATGTTTAATTATTTCAGTTATTCATATCAACTCACTGTGGGATTGCATTTTACCCAACGGGAACATTATCATAGCTTTGTTCTCATTACACAAATTCAAAACTATGCGCGATGAATAGCGGGAAATTTCAGCACCATAGAAAAACAGCAAAAAATTTATTAATGCGCATTAGTTTAATTTTGTATTTTATAAATGTGTAAAAGAATAATAAAAAGCGCACAAAAAGAGAAAAAAAAAAGTGCTACCACCAACACAACCAGTATGAGTAAATAAAACTAGCACCTCTTTTGCTAGTATTCATTTACATAATAGATTTGGGGTTGTGGAAGACGGCTTGTAAAAGAATTTTGCTGTCCATACGGAGACAAGGTTTAATGCCACAATCTGTGAAGTATCCGCTAGTAGCTTGTTATATATCTAGCCTAATAGAAAAGGCTGAAACAAGGAACGTATTAAGAGGGCCTCCATGTTCAAGCGGTACAGTGGTCAGCTATGCATAAGCTACGGAGTGCGTGAAATATAATTTTCCTTTAACTATAGAATTGTCACCCTGTACTTGAGCACTTTCGAAAGACTTGTTTGGAAAGGGTCCTAAAGCAGTTCTTTCGGACGGTACTCGTACGTGACGCAAATGAATGACAATGAATCTTAAGAGGAGATCATGGGAATAAAGGGGAAGTTAGTGGCTATTTTCCCGGCCAGCTTCCATAGTTGCAGCTTTGACTGGCTTTAGCGTGCTCTTAGGATAATGGAGCTTTACGCTGGTCACTTTCCGTTATTCTGACCTGTACCGGACTTAATTTTGCGGACGGACCTAGTTTGTAGTAACGAGTAAAGGCTTTGTGGGTTACTTAGGCTTAAATTCGTTTAACATGATTAGAACCGCAGCATAGACCTTGTGGGTACTTGGAACTAGCTAATCTTGTGTTAGATGAGCACGAATTAAAGAAGTTCTTTTACAGACGGTCTGCGTTCGTGCAAAATTGTAATAACGCAAGGCGTTGATAATTTTCATCTACTAAGTTAAATTACTGAGGAAGTAAGGTTACGTGTTCAGTTGGCGTCTATCATAAAAGTCTGCGAAATAAATATTTTTTCTACCACATGTCCTTCGTATCAATATAGCCTTGGCGGGTTTTCAAGCCGCTAATAAGAATAGTTAATGTTATTTTTTGATATTATTATTATGATGATATATTAGTATTATAATTGTGCGGTGACTTTCTTATACTCCATCCTAACAGTAACATACACTTTAACTTGTTTGCCTTTTAAAAAAGAGCATTGAACCATCAAGCTTGTTATTTAGATACATACAAAATAGTTTTAAACAAATGCGGACTGTTTTACATAGAAACACGTATTCTTGAAATAGTATCAAAAACAAGAACTAGGCTATAAAAGTCGTTTCGAAGTTATTCAATTTTGCAAAATTCATGATTTAGATAATTGGCTACAGTCAGCACCGAATGAGACTCTCACAGAGAACTATTACAAAAACAAAGGTACGGGAATGACATAACAAAAAAAAAACTGACGTCGCATCGAAAGCTACAAATGCTATGAAGTACAATGACCTGACATCCGTTTCCCATAGAGTAAATACCGCATTGGCAAATGTAGCCTTTTTGACGTTTACTGAAGGCACTAATATGAAATTACCAAAAGAACTAAATTTTATACCGTCTGGCAATAGAACTATGTATGTACACTGATATCTACCGAGTAAGCGAGAAAATAGTTTGTAAGTTACTTGCACAGTGGCGGGGTGAGTGAGATGCGAACACCAAGTTTTGGGTTCGATTATTAGTAAAAACTTGCGTAATTTCTCGGGATTTTCCTCAGTATATTAGTACAGGGGTCAAGTGGTACTATAATCGTAGAAAACGTATTTAGACTTCACAGAACAAATCAAAGAGATCGAAGAAGGTCACCTTAAAGACAGTGCATCTGGTACTGCGACAACTTGCCTAGTGCGACTTTGTGGCACCGAACATATGCTTATATTTATTGAGACATTGCTATGATGTTAGAGCTTATTCTTCCCACTTAAAGCAAAATGATGGACATTGACATAATGAAAAGTCTAGTTTGAAAAGGAATAGTAGGATAGTAAAAAAAGGAGAGATATCTCCTATGTTAGGAAAAATAGAACCACATGTCAACAATACTGGAAGTACGCACGGAGGTTGCAAGGTACTTACGAGGTGTAGTGCATGCCGAAAGTTCTAAGACGTTTTGGACCGAAGGTCGGCCAAGGACTAAAATTTTCACGTGGATGATTACTTTAGTGCCGTAGATTTATTAACAGCCATTGTCACACAACTGGAGATGGCGTAAATCCTATGATTTTCTACGTCGCCGATGACGAGTCTGCGTTAAGAAGCGAGATAGGGACTGAAGGAATCCTTTAAGCTTCGGCCGCGTGGACAGGTACGGCACGTAATCAAGTTAAATCATTCGATAACGAAATCATTCGATTATATTACTTAGTTAACCTGGATGCGAAAACAAAAAAAGCATGCAAGAATACTGTCGAGGGAAAGTTTTCGCTGGATTTTACCTTCACGATATATAAAAAAGATACACACAAAAGAGATGAGCAAGCCAAAGGTGTTACGATTATAAAACTCATTTATATACAAAATTAAGAGCACAGGTTTTTAAACATAGGCACAACTTCAATAACAATGTAGAAACAGTTCAAGCTATGACGCTCGTAAGTTCTATGGGCTAAAATTTGTAGAAGTATCTTTGTTGAAATAGCACACGCAACCGTCTTTGTGAGTGTGAGACAACAACAGTCCGACAGGACACAAATGTGGTCGACTAAGGACACTTACCCTACGCATGTGTTTCACTTCTAGTTGGTAGGATAGCGAAGTGACAGGCATGACCTTTATGTGACGAAGTCCATAATTTTGATATTTGATTTATAAAAAAATAAATGCTTGATCTATCTATTTCTGAAGTAAGGCCGCTACGCTTGTTCAATGGTGTCATGCGTTATACTGTGCAGCTTAGTCTGAGCTCTACGTAGCATCGCTACCGTGTGCTGTTGATGCTTGATACGAAAATGTGCCGGGCTTTTCACTGTTAAACTTGTCTGGATCACAGGACGAACACACGCTTATTATATATTGATGTTATTTGCGCATAGTAGTTCTACCATGTTCCCTGCCAGATAGTGTTCCTCGTAGGTGTAAATAACAGCCGTAGAAATCAGGCTTGTATTAAAGCATGGCTGCGGTTTACTCTTAGAACTGTTGTCTTGCGCCTTGTAACAAATGATTTGCCATCTACACACCCATCCTTTAGGCCGGAAGGTTACATGCGTCATATGCAGCACAATAGCAACATTAGATATTAAGATTCATTAAACTGTTGTTTACAGTTTTCCCAAACGCGTCAAACTACTGATCTCTGCCCTGTGATAAAAAAACTCAGTAAATAGTAACATCATTTCCTCTGATGTATATGCTATAGTATGAATGCGTTTTTGCTATGTATGGCATCTACGTACTAATTATATGGCAATATTGGCAACATAGGCGTACATGAAGAAGTAACTTACATGAGGCAAGTTCAATGTAGCACTCCTGCGTATCCAGTGGGTAGCTTGTGAGATCCATCATACACGAGAAACGTAGTTTTAATCTGAAAGTTTGTTAACTTCAATAAGTAATTCAATAATACCATATATAGGGTCAGTTCAAACACAGATCGGGTCAAGTCGGCTCCGGTAACATCCGCGGTTTCAAATGATGTTTGTTTCAATAAACAGATACGCTGACGCTTCAATGGCAGCTTAAGGGAGTTTACGTGTAGCAGACCTTTCTATTAGATTCTAGTCTGCCGATTCGAATAATGCGTAATCAAGTTTGAGGAGGAAAACTAAGTGGTATGTGGGTCTAAGATAGCATTTACGATAGAACACACGTGGTATAACCCGGACATAATTAGCCGATTTATCGTCTTAATTCTATGTATTCTTTTATAACAGCTCTACAGAGTCGATACATACTTCTAATAGAACAACTACTTGCACATTTGTACAGGGAATGCCTTTTTGGCTATAAAGGATTTTGTATAAATGAGGTTCATAGGGGTGAGAACTGAACTAGCGCCTTAAGAATATTTTTTTAAGCTTTAGGTTGCTCTAGGATGGATTTATCTACACGTATATATATATATACATTAAACTTAAGGAAACTCGGATATTCCAACAGAGGTGTATATACCAAACTAACATGGAGAATCTTATAAAACGTTAAAAAGCGAACAACAATTGATCCAATTTGGGGTACTAAGAAGAAATCGTTCTGTGGCACAAAGCAGCCTGCGACAAGCCGGACTTTCGGCTATTGTCCTGTCAACTACAGTGCCAATCTCAGGAAGATCTCTTCGCAGTTCAGAGATTCCTGTAGAACGTAAGATGCTATTGGTACGTTAATACAATCTAATTTGAAGCACATAGTTACCTGTAACTGCCGCAATATGACCGCTTTTTTAAATCCAATAGCCTATTTGTTTCGGAAAATTTTCCGAAACTTTTAACCTTTTAAATCAGTAAATAAAACTGTTCATCAATAAATCCTTGTAAGAAGATGTTGTTAGGACTTATTACATTAGAACGAGCGCCTGAACTTGCCAAGATAAATTAAGAAAGCAATGTACGCATATTGAAAAACGGTGCTCGTCTGCTTAGTAGTACCCAAAATGAGACATCTCCTGGTCACACGTTCAAAACTCTAACAGCTGTGCTGTCAACCCATCTATCATTAGTCCCACATTGTTCTATGTGCGAATGTATATGTATGTAGAAAAATAGGGTTATATAAGCTCGACCCTCTATAGCATAAAGACCTTATGTGATCATAAGCTTTGGACAGTATAAGCTGTATTTTTTGTCGCTGTCGACCACAAGTATTTTAAACGAATGGTTTTGTTAAGTATGCGTAGCCTTTTTTCAAAGCCCTTTATTTTTAGTCACAAGGTTTACCGCACGATCAACAATCATGTTACCATCATAAATTTACCTTGGGTAAAAATTAGAAAGGTGTTGAAAAGCTATATAACCTTGCCGGTACGATTCAACAGAACCTATTAAAGAATGAAACTTTGGCCGCAAATTGATTTAATATCTTTTGTTTTATATTGATGCATTCTCGCTGTGAGGTTATGAAGTCTTATCTATAAGGTTAGAGTATGATATGGCCTTATTCTTACCTCTGCATTGGACACTGCAGGTCTATCTAAGGAGAATAAAGGCCTCTTTTAGTCAGAAAAAAAAGAACAGTTTGAGTTGCTTATTTCCTTTTTTTGCTAGAAGGATACTTAATAACGGAAAGTACAACCGCTTCAAGAAAGGCATCATTATCTTAAACCATTGATAATGGTCAATTGAAGAGGCACCACAAACGATAAAAAAAAATACAGAATCTAGGCCTTCACAGGGTAGGATGTCGATACTTCATCGAACTGATTCTAGGTAGTACTGGAAACTTGGTAACTTGAGCACGACAAAGATTATTTGTCGCACACTTATGAGCATTTCGCAGCTTCAATAGTAAAATGGCATTGAAGAAAATAACATTGATGAAACTGGTGTCCGCTTACTACAATGCCACTCAATGGGAACTCCACCCACCTTTGAATATATCGTAGGGTTTACCATAATAAGCACCTGTACATAATGGTCAAGTTAATAACAATGATTTAGAGACTAAAATAGTAGAGCTTGAAATGGCCAATAGATTTTAGCACTCTTTTTGATACGCTAGAAGCAGTTCTGCTGCTGACGTACCTGAGAACGTAAAGGACGCGTCCTTTGGGGCCGATGCGGAGCAAAACGTTTGGTACTGCAACGTAATGAAACTCTCCTGAAAACAAATCCAAATGATGATTACTTAAATAAAATCCCCTTGTACATACGAAAATCGAGCTGGTCGACTTGTAAACCTGGCTTTATAACAATATTATTAAGATTAGCCTGATAAAAATCTATGTTTTCTAGTCATTTTAGACCTTTTCATCAGTGAAGCAAGGTGCAGATGTAGCTAAATTCTTTCAATCAATCCCTAAATTTTTTAATCGATTAAGTGTCTGCAAAGAGATGCGTTTCATCACTGTGAATTTATATGTATTGAATATTATTCTAATATTATTACTAATGTTATTAGAAGCACAGGTATACCTGTGCTCCTATGGGTTAAAAGCACCGGTCATATTGACACAGCAGAACTATAATGCAGTTGGATAATTAAATATGTTTGATCTAATTTCCAGCTTAATTGAGGAAATTTGCATAGAACCTGATTACAAATAAATGAAGAATATACCTCCAACGGCAATTGTAGCTTAATATGAAACTATTAGTAACAGGTTCTACTAGATGAACCGGTGCTCCTGGCCGGTGCATTGGCTAATTCACCCAACCTAAAACCTTCAATTAGGTGAATAAAAATTATAGGTTGAGCGTGCATAGCAGTTATCGCGTTGCAATCACCTTGGCCAAGCCAGTTTTTTCCATTAGCCTGTTCTCATCTGTTCGCTACGAACTTAGCCAATCTTATATTTACCTCTTTCATGATCTGTTCGCATTTCATACATTTCTATAACATGACTACGGGGCCTCTGGAATGATTGTTGTGTCGGGGTGCATATGGATGGGCCAACCTCTTAGGAACATACATGAATCAAGTAATCTTCGCGATCTTCACGTAAGATATCGCGATTAATAGGGTCAATGATCTATTAATTTTACGCCTGGGGTGTTAGCGCAAGCTGAAGTTAAAAATAGGGAAAACTGCTTTTTTCCTCGATTATATCAAATGAAGCTTGAATCTGTTTCCACACCGTCGCTAGAGCTTGTAGGCTTTTTACTATTGTTCTTTTCATAATACATAGTTACGTATTCCACTAAATAATGATAAAATAAATACTTCGACAGACATTTGATGTGTATGTTTTGCTTGGTGTATTGATTCTAAGCTCAGGACGTCACCGAGGTTCAAAGGTTTTTTAACTTTTATTTTTTGTATTATGCAGTTGCAAATGTGGATTTTGTTTGACGCATTGGCTTTGTTCTTGAGACGCCATCAATTTTTATTTAAAACTTTAACAATAAAGACACAAATACTTGATATATCTCGGGCATAATGATTCTGTTTCTAGGACGTTATCAAAACCTAAGGATTTTTTTAAACATTTGTTAATAATACATACTTACATATATTTTGTTAACACCCAGCTATGAAATGGCTTTTGAGACAATGCTTTTCACGAAAACCAACTCCAAATTACCCGTTTGAGCTTTTCAATTGGTAGTTATTAAAAATTTGCTCAACAAACTTAACGAAAACAAACTGAAACGTATTTTCACTTTATTATTACATAGATAAACCGAGACCATAGAGTTTTCGCCGTCTTCACTCAAGAAGTGCCCATTTTAGGTACAGAAACATGTATTGCATTTCATTCAGTTTGTCAGAATCTACTGACTGATGTTACAAATCATTCCCGTATAAAACACTATGTTAAATTATCACTCCCTAGACGGTATGCTTAGTTCAGAAACTGAAATTTAGACATACGGACATGCTATTGCGGTTTTACTGAACTCATCAAGTTTTATCGACCATGATTAATATCCAGCTTTAAAATATTTGCTCTTCTTTACTTGACGGCTAACATCTGTGCATAGGAGCATATATAACTTTTCGACTCATTCCATCAAAGCTACCATCTAGTCAAGAGAAGACATTTTTCTTCACACAATCCTTCTAACATTTAGCCTGTCTTAGCCCCTAGAGCTTTCTCATAGACATATATAAGAGATTCTATCAGTGACTTCCCAAATGAACTGAATTAGCATCACGCTTCCTATAGTAAAACTAAATTACCCTTCAAAAAAAGTATTCACACGCTTTAAAAAATAAACTGAGATGGTTCATACGTCATCAAATGTGAATCATTTAGGCTAAAATCATCATTTTTCGACTATATCGTAAACATTTCTCGCCAAATTCTATGCTGTACTCATACTGTAGAGCTTGAAAAAACGAACAACCTTACAGCCTTCGACAAATTCCCAATATTCCCAGATATTTATCAGACTGTGATAAATGGTGATTACGCTCAAACTAACGTTACGCTTTATGAATCCTTACCCTTTAGGAAAAAATGCGTCTTGCGTGCCGATCTCACCAGGTTAAATCTCTTCCGATCCAGATATAATTAGTCTGATTACGTTTGGAGTAAGACAAACCCACTTCCTAAGACTTTCAGACGGTCCTGTGGGCTTCACCCTGCACCTGTTCTGTCATTGATATAATTAATTTAGTTTACTTATACTCAGTCCTAACGTCAACTATAAGATACGTATTGCCTAAGCCGTTATTCTTTTGCTGCTCTTTTATCAGCCTGTTCGAATATGTTTAACAAAAGTCTAAATTTGCCTCGGTGATAATATGTTGACTTTTGGTGCATTTCTACGACGTGATCACTGGGCATTTGTATTATTGGCTGATTCTGTTTTCGGGACGCGGATGAATGGAGCCGGTCGTTGATCAACATCTGAGGAACAAACGGGATGTAAGTTCTAATATATATCGCGATTGACTGAATCGGCTGATCTGCTAATTATGTTCCTACGACGTAACCAAGCCCTAAGGTAGTTTTTGTTTACACAGACAAGATCCAATGAAAGTTGACTGTTTTCGGGATGTCCCTTGGGCCTGACGGTCTCCTTCATCTTTCCTTTTTTTAAATCTTTTTCTACCTTTCTGATTTTCTAGTAATAGATATATACATGTATTACATTGAATGAAGACGCAGATATCTGGTATGTCTCCGTTGGCATATTCATTTTGTTTCGGGAAGCTCACTTAAACTTTACAATTTTTTTAAATCTTTTGTTGTATTTTTGTCATTTGGCAGTCTTTTTCCGAAAATTAATTAGGAAAATTAACTCTAGATCTGCCGCTTTAGCTTTCCAATTTAGATTTGTTGGAAATTTGCTCAAAGATGACTTGAAATCGTTTTTCGCTCTATTTTTACGAACCGATACGGCCAGCAGGGTTTTTCAACAATTTCACTCAAAAACATCGATTGTAGATCCGACTCGTCGAAATTTATCGAGTGGTGTTAAAAAAAACTCCAAAGCTTACAAAGAATATTTTCAAGTGAAAATTATTGCATTTCAGTCCAGCTCATGGAGAGCTCTCAGTTAACACTGACAAAACCTCTGTACCTAAATATCAATGTAAACAATTTTGTCCCATTGTAATCTTAGCAAGAGGGTCACTATTCGGTTTTTGGCTTTTTCCATGCAGAAACATTCACTATAACTGTGGGGAGATGTTTAATCCGCTCGTCTATCGATTGGTGCAATGAATTAATGTAGAGCAACACTTTAAGTAAAAAAAATGTTTTCCATATTTTCGAAAAAAAGTACTCAACTAAAATGTTCGCCATATTAGCCGTAACAACTTCCCAGTTTATACTTATCATTCAAAAATACCTCGGAATACAATTTCACCCCGGTGTCACATGGGCGCGATGAACAGATATAGAGATATGTGCCATATTTTCATTAAGCTCATCTAGATCTAGCTTTTGAAAGGCTCATTTCAACGTTTTTGCCAATTCAGACATTCATTCAATTAACGTTGAAATAAGTCTATGCGCGGATAAGTTATTTGAATTAAAACACTAATAATGTCTAATGAGTGGTCTTCGATTCAGCAAAGATGGGCGGTTCTTTGAATGTCCGAGTGGAGAACGACAACTAGCGCCATCATATCAATAAACATTGCAGTGTCCACCGAGTATTGAATGACTCGATAAGTTTCCGACGTAGAATAAGAAGCAATAATACTTTTTTAGTTAACTAATCACGGTGTAGATTTTTAGCTACTTCAATATATACCATAATATACTTTTCGTTAGACTGGTAGGGCACTTTGACAGAAGATATATATGATTGATGAAGCATACATTGGAATTAAAAAACCGAGCGGCAAGGAATGTACCGTCTTCTAGAACACCACATATATCATAAAAGGCCTGCTTCATGTTGGTTCTATGCAAGTTCGTCATGGACAAATGATTTTTCATATCTTTGCTGTCGACGTAAGCTTCATGACTGAACCGTCGCAAAGCGGCATTATTTGGACTCGCTATTTATTTTTGCAGCAGATTGGGATGTCAATTCTGAAAATGCCTAATCAGACGATTCCTGTTATAAGCATGATGTCTTAGGCAAGCAAAGCCAAGCCTGAATTTGTTAGACAAACGATCTTTATTTTTTTATTTATACCTCCATTGTCAATAGTCTATGCCCAAGTCATCGTCGTTAATAACATGTCGCCATTATCCATAATTATCTTAAATGTTTGAATAGAAGCCGAGGTAAGTTCACTGATCCGCCTATCCCAAGGACGTTCTACCGGAACCTAAAGATAAGCATCACCTGCTTAGTGCACTTTTAACCTGTTTTTTCCTTGGTCCTTCAGTTTGTACCCAAATCATAATAAAAGGCTATTTATTTACTTAATTATGGCAGTCAGAGATTAGTATGCTATCGCAAATATGTCTAAGGCAAAAAAATAACGAAGGGCAAACCAATATCTCATGATCATATGGTATTGCTAAAAACTGATAGAAATAGCTCGTTGTTCACCATGGTGAAATTTTGCTTTGATCGAAGGAGCAGATGCATCATTGTGGCGTCTGCGTATTACCACAACGATATCGCATACATTGCGTACGTAACCCAATTAGCTTCGTTTCTACGATATTGTTTCAGATAACATCCCCTATTTTCACACTACATTGCAATACACATTACAGCATGAAGGGTGCAATTATATTATCCACCCGTCAAGTTATGTCCTCATCCAATCAACTGTAGCCTGTAGCAATCAACTGTAGCTGTAACTTGAAAACTTTCAGACACATAATCTATAAATTCGGAAATCGACAGCTAACTCAGTGATGCAGTCAAGCCGATAAACACCTCGCTGATTTGCGCAGACATGCAGGCTGGTTTACATGCGATAACTAATGGAAGCGTATTCATTCCCGTCCAGCTTAAAACGCGCATGCAACACAGATGCATTGGACCGTTTTGGGGCCGCGAACCATGTCTACGGGCAGTGGCCTACTACCCTTAGTGACGAGTCAGCGTACGGAACAAAGTTTTGTTGGTCCGATGGCAAAAAAGCTTTTCTAGAGCCAGCGGAAGTCGGCTGACTTAAGAATAGAGAAAATGAACACAACGATTAATTGACCGTTCGAATCTACAACGCCTCTGGAGCCCGTGGAGAGCTTTTCCGCTTTTTTTTTTTTTTTTTTTTGAGAGCTTTTCCGATCGGAAGGTCATGACCTGCCGACTATGCTTGGTCTGGAGAATAAAACAAACTTCGTAAATTTTAAGGTTGGCTCTACAGCTGAAGGCGGTAGCGGCGAGGGCGCCGCGGACCTAAACCGGAGCTGTATATTATTTGTTCTTCAGCAAGATGGAACACTGGTTACATCGTACGTATATCGGTTTAAGTCAGGAATGGTTGTAGGGAGCAGATATTTTTCTGTTTAGGCGGCAAACACGTAACGAACAATAAATACTAATTATTTTAGATTTATAATAATTGTCACTAATAATGTTGAGACAATTTGAAAAATACCAGAGAAATAAGTGGTTTTGACATATCATTAAGACCTTCAGTGCGTCAACAGAGACATGTTTGAGTTACGGTTACAACATTCGCTATGAGCGCAGATAACTTCGGCAAGGCTTCATAGTGTATATCGGTTATAGCTATGTACACATATGAGGTTAAAAAGTCACACTGTATTTCGATAGCAGCTAATTACTTAGAACGCCGTGCAGGCTGTCCTAAACGATAACCAAGTGTTCTTATAAATGCAGGTTTAATGTCTTTGCAGGATCAAACAGAGCTACACTGAGATCTCATACTTTTTGGCTGATCTCTTCCTCCCTTCGCAACGACATAGCTCTTATGTGTTGACAACTCTGGTGTCTTCCTAACGTACATCTAGAAGCGTATATCTATATATATATATTATGACAGCATTGTTGCAAGTGAATTTTTGTGCCGTATTTTATTCGATTACGCTCGTCACTGATACATCGTCGAATTGTAAACCCGGCTACGTAATCGGACCAGTCTATGACGACGGTCGACAAAAAAAGAACTTTCTTGCCACGTCGTCTTTTAGCACTTAGATCCGATTGTAATTGTATGCAATTGTATGTAATTAAATGTTATTTTTTTTTATGAACTTGAGACGCTAACCATAGACAAATCATCCCTTTGTGCAATGCTCACTGCTTCCAGACAATGCGAACATTATATCATTAGTACTACGCTTATCTATGCATACGGGTCTGTCTGCGTACGTGTAGATATAGAGTCACCTACCTTGTTTAGCGTTCGGGAAGTAAGTGTCTGGTTTCCAAACCGCTTTAATAATGTCGGCGTCGTTGAGGTCAAGATGGAAGTTGTTGTGGTCCTGGATCGGCAACAAAACATAAAGTACACACACATTTAGCTAGATAGGTAGTTATCATAGGTAACGTGAAATTGTACTTCGTGATGGAACCAACTGAGTGGGAGACATGTTTAGTGAGTTATTGACTCGATCAGCTCATTTAATGGGCTTAACGATCGTTTTGAAGTCGATGCCTGGTAAATAAAATTGAAACATTGCTACATACGAAACTGAAGTTCGACAACATACTAAGGCCTAAGTTCTTCTAATTCGAGCGTGCGTATTTGCAATTCAATATTCCATCTATAGTTAAAGTAATATAAAGCTTACAAACTGAAGTCGTTAGACCTAAGGAATTCATGAACTGAATATCTTCAATGGACATACGTGAAGCTGGATTAGTTCGTTTACTCGTATGAATGTACATCTCGCACAAAAGTCCATCGCCTGTCCGATATATTTCCTATCACTCAGCTCCGTTTTATCAGGCTGTCCGTTACGATACGAAACAGTACATTGTGAAGTTGTAATTTATTTACTCGACAGATCTATTCAGTTCTAACGTAAATCAGAAAAAGTGGCCGACAATGTTAACGTAAGTGTGCTATTTTATCTAGAAATCAAAATGATCCATGTGGAATCAGAGTGATCTAGCTGATGAATGAACTAATACAGATGATTTTCTGTATGAATTATCTGTTCCAGCAGTGATTCAAAATTAAATTCTCTGCACACCATAATCGAGCTAAGATGGCCAATTCCATATTCTAGATTATAATCGTACTTCTAGTAGAATTCAACTCATCCGTGACACAGATACATATAAAACGGCCGTAAGCGCTACTAATTGACAACAATTATATATTAAACAAAGCGATATCGAGGTAAATTTGTCATTGCTACCCTGTCGAGAGTACACGCGTTAGCTGCACGAACAAATTTACTAGGTATCATACGCCGATTGGAAATGAAGGATTTAAATTGACGACGACCACAAAGCAGTCGTTCTTACTGGCCGTACGTGCTAATATATTATGAAAGAAATTATGTCCATGCTAAGCTTTACTTACATCCGACTTACTCTGTTCCGTAATATAGATAATACCATTAAAACAACGATCAATTGTTCGCTTGTTGTACCCGACAGTTCCGAAAAACGTATGCGGTGTCTGTGAGCACGTCTAAGAGTATTCTCCCCCCTTCCCTTCTCCCCACCGTCTTACGTGCGGTAGTTGTCCTCTGTGGAACCGAAAATCGTCCCAGCTTTGACGAAGATACAGTTCTGCATCGTAGTCCTGTAAAACAGAACAAACTAAGCATCGGTAATTGCACATACGATATCAATGACGATGATGCAATGTATTAATTTGAAGATGAGTGATAAAACTATGGGCAAGATTGTGAAAGATCGAAAACATCAACGAGCTGGATTACCCAAAAAAAGGCACGGGAAAGAAGTAACGAAAAATCACCTTGGCATCAACAAATCAGACGTTCCTTGCATCTAAAAATGTTGTAAACATTCCGACTTGCTATCAATGGGGATGCTCTAGACAGTACAAAATAATTTTTCGAATAATACCTTAAACTAAAGCCAAAGTATTGCACGATCACAATACAGCGGAAGATTGTTTAAGACCTTATTTAAATTGAATGGCATGACCAATCAATCGATCTACTATATCGATAACTACAGTATATCTACCTGCTACACCGAAAAATCATATAAGTTTATCAAGAGTTAACTACGGTGCACCATTTCAAACAAACGACTGATTGAACCATCCGTTTTTAATGGTACATTGGTTGTTACAACTAATTGAATTCACTGAAGACGTCTATTTTACCATGCATTCGGCGGGACTTTAGTGAAGATGGAAGATCTTATTATCAGCAGCACATTATTGTCGCCTATGTAAGATATATGTCTTCTTGAAACAGATCAGTTAGACGAAGAGGTCGCATAGAATGTTCATTCCGCAGACCCAGAATACATGTTTTCCAGAGACATCTTGAATGTAGCATATATGGCAAAAAAAAAAGGAAAACCTGCAGTTCAATAAAAATGCGTTATAACATAAAACTAAGCATTTGAAGAAGTCAGCAAACTGTACAGCTAAGCCGTTATCAGCAGTAAGAAGGATAACCATTTTGAACATTTGCAGTAAAAAAATTATATATTTTCAGTCTAATCTATCTATATATCAATTAATAACCGAAAATTATAAAAATTCGAATTGTGTGCCATTTTCTAGGTACTTTCTACCTACGATATATGTATGTATGTATATAGGGTGGGGCCTATTATGATTCGGAAAAATTTTCGCGGGCTATTCACCGTACACTGATTTAGTGGGGCGAAAAACAGTGAAAACAGCTACCTTGAAGTTTGAGCGAAGCTCAGCTCTTATTGGATATACTCTCGAGGGGACGAATCCATACCAAAATCATACATTTTTTTTGCCCGGAATTAATAGTCCACGTTGTTGCCAGTTTTCACGTGATTTCTGGAAAATTCTCGAGAGATATCCAGGAGGCAAGCCGGATCGTCGTTAATAAACTCTATATTTAAAAAGCTCAAAAATTAATCAAGATAGCCCAAAAAATCAATTGTCATACATCTAAATATTTAATATAAAAGCTAGACGTCGTTTTGAAGCGTTGTCCAAAAAAGCGTTTTTTTTTTTTAAACTCTCTGCGTTTTTCACAGCTATTGTACTTTTTTATCGTCCTAAATTCTCGTATTTCTGGAACATTTGACCTACGCTAAAGCCAATGTATTTTGTATGTAGCATACTTAAGGGAGAGGAATTAATTTACATTTACGAGTATAGCTTGGTGCACGGTCACTGTTGAAGTGCCGAGTAGAGAAGTTATACTTTGTAGATGATTATTGTGTTTTTGTTGTATATACTGTTTGAAATTAGAAACGTAATGAATAGGTAAAAAATGTCCTTGAAATATCTATCTTCCTTTAAACACAGTTATAGAAATAATAATAAGTACCTCGTCCTATATATATATTTTTTTTAGTTTTCATCTGTGAAATTCCCCAAATAACATCCATCACGAGTGGCAATTAAGCCTATTTTAAGATCGAACAAACTAAAGCGATCTGATTGCCCCTGAGGCTTCCTACAT
Organism: Varroa jacobsoni; assembly: GCF_002532875.2. Classification (NCBI taxonomy): domain Eukaryota; kingdom Metazoa; phylum Arthropoda; class Arachnida; order Mesostigmata; family Varroidae; genus Varroa; species Varroa jacobsoni. Next base: position 210,827 of record NW_019213147.1, read on the forward strand.
CTGTTAGTAATACGCGGGGCAAAACTTTTGAAACATTGACAGAAACGAATCCTTATAGGAGTGAGTAGCAAAAAGACTATATAGAATATAACCAGCTTTGAGTACCTGATTTTGTCTTTGCATGCTCACTCGTTCATTTTATTCATCGACTTCTAAACGGTCGAATTAAATGTCTGTTCAGTTCCTTGACGAGGCGATCTGAGAAGCAGACCAAAAAGGCTTACAAAGGTCATTCCTGTGGAAGGAAGGTGCAAGGCCAAGAATAAGCTATCAAATGATAAAAAGGCGAAGTTTGTAATTTATCAAAAGAAATATTAGATTGAATAGAAAACAGGAAGCCAGCTAGGTTAATTGAGAACATGATGCCTGTTAGCAAGTTGTATAAAAAATGTATATATATATATGTATATATATATACATTTTTACATCATACATTTATATTTACAGATTTTACAGTATAATCTGTAAATATAAATGTCTAATAGCTTGACCGAAGCAGGTCGTCACAATAATAAATAATATATTTTGTTGATAATCTACACTCATTGGAAGGCATGAAGTACTACATTGTTATAATAAAAAGCAGTAGCTTAGATATATGCGTTTACTTGGTGACAAAAACAGTGAAGTTATGATACCAACGCTTTCCAGTCCTTTCATAAATGAAGAATAGAAACGTATATCCTCACAGTCCATTCACGCCAGTCAAGGCTGATTCAGTAAAAAGAGATTTAATCGGATTAACCGAGAACAAAGTACAATAGCGTCATAGCTGACAGAATTACGGCAGAACACATTTTAATTTGATCTTCTTAAGAAATGTCCCGCGTTAGACCCAAAAGGCCTTCTTTCTGAAAAGAGAGCAAAATCCCTAGATGTTTGAACCTATACTAAAAGAAAACCAGATATGCCGTGAAGAAAACTTTATACGAAAATAGGTTTGTCAGCTGTGATCAACAATCACTAACTTTGTGGTATTGGCCGACAAGAGAACATCAAAGGGTAGATGCAAAAAGGGTAGAGAACCAAAGCTAAATACCGTACGGTACATACTGCCTAAATACCGTAAGCGCAAATGCCGAAAGCTCTCGGTCATTAGCACAAAGGCAGGGCAGTAATCTATAGGACATATACTGTACATGGCAAAGCTTTCGGAAAGTTATCTGCCATAAGACTCTAGAATACCTAAGGACAACGTTGTAAAGAACTAGTCACCATAGCTTACAGCAGTCGAACTTTCATGCAGTCTGTACAATATTTTCCAACTTCAAAACTTTCAAAAGATACTGGTATGCTATTCGGCATACAGTATAAAGGACAATAGCCAGTAATAGATTTTTATTAAGTTTCTGCAAACTTGAACATGCGGAAACGAAGCTAATCAAAAAAACTATTGCCATAAACACCAACCTATGTACAGCAGAGTGATCGCCTAATTTCGAACGAAAGGACAATGCTTAACTCCGCCTAGGCTGTTTCCATCTAACGACCTACAAGCTTCCTGTGAAAAGTGCTATTCATGAGTATTCCCCCACTTCAATCTTGAAGGAGACTGCTGTTTATTTCAACACAATATCGCATAAAAACGTTGACGTGCTTCACATGATCATATGGCATTATGTTATTTGAGATAGTTTCATTTCCTTTTTCTTTCGATTCCATTTGTAAGCACAAGCGTGAGCTTTTTCCCAAAGTACCTAGTCGCTCTAAAAAGGAGATTCGATTACACAAGCATTTCTATTTGACTGGTATGGGCTTCGTGTGTAAGCAATCAAGTGCTTCGTAACAAAAGCCCGATGCTGCTTTTCAGGGAATTATGATGTCATATAATGCCCCTGACCGCGCCATCCTGCCTATACTCGTACCTCGTTTGAAGTTCCAGATTCCACGCCAACTCTGAGTGGCTTTGTGCATCAAAGCATGCACATATTGATAAAGAAGCTCCATAACTTTTCACAACTGTGAGAATCTCTAGGCTATCCATGGGGTAGTATATAATAAGGTTAATACAGAACTTAAATTCAATGCCGAAAATGGTCCACTGATTCAGTATATAAACTTGCGACATTACAAATGATTTTGTCTAACCATTACCTTTTTTGTATGCGTTAAGGTGAAGACGATCTGCTAGCTCTCGTGAATAAGTCTCTTTTCCTAAATTGTCTATACGCCGATAACTTTGCCCAACGAATTCTGCCCGTCTTAATGCTGATAAGGTATAGTAGCTATCCTTATATGGAAATGTTATTATTGGCTTATTGAAAATCCGCGATTTTTCTATGTGCAAACAAGCGCTCGTTATGGTATAGCTAACAAGAAAATCGTGTCTTTTATCAGCCGCTAGTTGTTCTGGGATTGTTGTCTAATGATCCAGATGGCCAGAACAACAGGACTGCAAGCTCGAAATAGTTTTTTTCAGCTTGGGCTGCACCTATCACCCTGCACAGTAGCCCGCACAGCAATTCACGTACCACGTGATATATATAGAGACGGTGAATGTACACAGATTTTTTCAATGTACCTATATCTGTCAAACAACAATTCTTTATAACGACATGTAAAAGCTACGGCATATCAAAGCGGTTAACGATGGCTATTGTTTAGATATACTAAATATTGAAGAGGCACTGTCATAGTTGCTGTCGATACGCATCAATCGCTATGGAAAAACTGTCGCATGCCATAGACTCTGGTATTAAAAAATTGTACCAGTAATTCAAAATAGGGTTGTAAAGGAAAGGAGATACAGGGTAGGGTTATAGTGAAAAATTGAGTAGGCAAACCTTTACGAGAGTACTGTGACAAATAAAACACCCGGCTGCGTCTTTTGCCTCCACCGCTACATGTCATGCAGACGCTCCTCTGCGTCACATTGGCAAAAGCCTCGCCCGAAACGATGCTCAAACGGTAGAAAACGCGAAAACAGTTCACGCTTTTTGAAGTGTCTCGTTGCGGCGGAAAACCATTTAAAAAATTTGTATGGCCTCACGCTTCAACGGGTAATGGTATACCAATACTATCGGATTGTGTAATCATTATTTGAAATTGTTCTTTTAATTACACAATTTTTAAAGTGAATCTAGCCGAATCGTACGTAAAACCGAGCTAGCTACATGCTATCTGCAATATTATTAAAAGTAATTTCATCCTTTGTTGCTAATATTGAAGCCGATAATGGACCCATTGTCCGCGACTACAAGGCATTTTAGTTCTTCGCGTATTCGAGCAATACGTTCCGGTAGTTGAAAAACAGACTCTCGCTTGTGGACGCGTTAAGCAAAAGCTGCTGGGACAAATTGAAGCCTTTGTCTACGAGAAAGTCTACCTTATTCATGACTATCGGGCCATGCGGCTGCCTACCACCTGTTTGAATGTGGTTTCGTCGAACGTATAATACCATTTCCCGCGATCTAAAACTGACTTGTTGCATCCCTGATCACGATCGAGTCGCAGATCTTGAGAGAGCGCTGTAAAATTTCGAGCGTCCCAATACACACTGGACCTGTATTGGTGCAGTAGTCTAGGGTCGCCAAAGCATAGGTGGTCTGAAAGCTTGAGATTCTCAGCGGGCCCTTGAGATATAGGCCCATCTTCTGGAGAGGTTTTTCGGAATGAACGCTGGATAAAGCGTATAGAGCCTTTCTAGGTCCCGGTTCTATGATTGGCAAGCCTTCGTACCAAAAACAAGGGAGCCAAAGGCGTTGAGCGTAGTACATGCCTTAGCTGCGCCTCGGTCGCCTGCGGCCATGCGTCTGCCGCATAGTAGCCGCAGGTTGACACATTATCGCAATGCACAACAGACGTAGAACACTACTGTGTATTAGTCTTATCTTGTTTTCACGCCTGAACATGTACTGTAACATACTTCCTAGGACTTATGCGGCATCAGACAGCACATTATATACTAATAAGAGCTGTTCGCCTGCAAGATATGATATTAACACTTGTTGCACGCATTCTAATGATGTGTACGTCTGTTAAGAGCAAAAAGTCAGATGACAGCCCTTGTTTTGAACTTTTCTAGCTTTTAACAGTAATTTAAGATGGGTCTTCAACGGATCACATGTTATATAGACGGACCGGTGTCCTAAATGCGGACTGCATTTAGGACACGCCGGTCGATACGCTCCGATGCATCAAAAATTCAGCATAGAGAATAAGCTTAATTTCTCTCTATTAAGGGGAAATTACCTTTGCGATAAAAACGGGTTCGCTACGGGCGAATTGTAGATTACGGAATAGTGTCCCCCTATTGAGTACTTCGATATTTGTAATTTCAGTTTAAACTTTCTTCGCGTATTGACGTTGTGTATTATAAACATGCACACGTTTATGTACATTCGCACGTAATCAAATGCACGTGTTGGTTGTATAAGGTGAATGAATCAAACTACATAGTCTAGAATGATGTAGTCTGATGGATGGTGTTGACAATCTGCGTCTAAAAATAGCAGACATCGCGCCTTATACATTCGGGTAGCTTCCTTCCATATGTGTTTACGAGCTTTTAAGATTGCTAGCTTTATAATTTGTCACGTCTAGCGAGTTTGAGAAATGACCTGCTTCATGAAGCCATAGTACATGGACTACGTTTCATAGATAGGGTAGTTTCCGTAAGGCAGTAAACTCGTTCGGAATTGTAGGTCTAAGCAATAACCACCAGGTATCTGCCCTTTGCAATCGATTGTAGAGTTAACCTCAGCTTCAGCAAGGAGCCTTAAGCCTAAACAATTCAACGTATCAGTTATATATATCAATATAGTTTACCTTGAGTCAAGAATATACAGTTCGTATATAGGTCCTATTCCAAGCGAGAAGAGTGTTCTGGCTTTTGCTGACTAGTTAGTTTAATAGATTATGCTATTCAAATCGATCCATCTAAAACACTTATAACGTGTCCACGTAACATTGGTATATAAAAAAAAAAAAAAAAAAAAAAAAAAAAAACCAATGACTATTTAGAACCTTTAATTTCTTCACAGGATGGTCCATTTCGATCATTGTAATATTCATTATATTGTTCTCCATCTGTACATTCTTTCAAAACAAAATACTACCAAAAAAGCTTTTACATACGAAAAATTTCAACGGAATCACATGGGATTAATCCAACTAATTTGATTGAAATATGGTTTTGGGTCTTCATATTTGATTTCTTTGGTAGATTCACATAGAAAATTCTGAGCTGCTTCCTATTGGAAAAACTTATCTGTTGGATAGACTGTCTAATCCAACGGTATAATGATGTTACATTTCTGCTACCGGAATAAACCAGAAGACATCGGCTTCATCAAACGTCGATGAAAATACTGTTACACAAACTGCACCCACGTTCGGTATTACTAAATAGCCTTCACGTACACTACTATATTAATTTATATTCTAAAGGGTCTTTATTAACGAATTCAAACTACAAATGAGAATAGTATATGTATGAAGTGATTTAAATACGGAAAGCATCTTAATTTTGTTTATCAGGCGCGAAACATCTCGCGCTTTAAAAGCACTGTATTAAATCTATCATATCTGTAAGATAGTTTTAATAGTGAAGACGTCCAAAAGTAATATTGCTCGCTCTTAGTTTTCGTTAAAAGTCAGCGTTTAGGTTTATGTATCTCCAGATAAAATTGTTCCCTACCATTTTCGCTTTCAAAAACAGTTCCGCCGAAGACAATCCCGATGACCTCAATTTGAACCCAGCTTTTTTCCATGCGACAGGCGGCACCCCTTCGTGTTAGACCGATCATTGGATTGAACCCATCTTCTGCCCTTCCTTAACCTGATATGGACCTGATGTACATCAGAACGGCTCATTCCTCCTTCGGGGTCACTTTCTTCACCTTTTTTTAAATCCCTGTACAAAATGATCGAAATAATCGATATTCGGCGATTTTTCCGGAATATGATAGATAAATGTTATCCTTAAGGTCAACAATACTACATAACCACACTGGCAAAAATCTAATAAAATTCAGCTTTTAGGCCAGAGGAGGAAGGATCACGTATCTTAAACTATACTTAGGTAACTTTAGGTCATATCATTGAAAGCAAATCTATTCGGACAAGGTATAAAACTACTATATCAAAGAAGATATGGAAGCTAAGCATTCAAAAGCCGTCTAATGGCCATATACATTTAAGAAATTTTTTTGAAAGGATCATATACGTTGAGGTGCCATTAAGGAAGAAGTACTTCACTAAAATCTAACATACAATGTGGATCTTTATATATATATATATATAAGGACAACGATAAAACATGCCGTCAACCGTAAATCATCCAATACAACAAGACATAGAATTTCTCTATCAACTACTACTAATTACCCTATGTAATTCATCTTGTTCTTTCTAGAAATATATATATTCGGGCCAAATAATTTAATTTATTTAACCATTTAGTCACAAAAATGAAAATAGCTATTTTCCCATAAGACCGGACACGGCCTTTTGTGGGCTAACAGATCCTATAAAAACCCGCTCTTGATCAAGGAGCTAGCATGAGCTGATTTCAATATACTAATGGGTCACAGCATTGTTTAGGAACGGTCAGTTCGAAATGTTCATATATATATACCACTTGAAGTAATTCCTGCCGGATGCAATACATCTACGCCATTGTTTTTTCCAGTCCTCAAAAACTTTTTAAATTCGATTGTCGGCATCGCATTTAGCTTGCTAAGCGACTTTTCTCTTATGTTTTTTACTACATCGAAACGCTTCCTCATTAGAATCATTTAGGAAATGGCGAGAAATTACAGGAAACTAGGTCCGGCACATATAGGGTCGAGGCGTGTATCGGATGAGCATACGCATCGAGTGCTTTTGCAAAAACTGCCATGCGAGTGGGGAAGCACTGGTCGGGGCATTGTTGTGATAAGGAGGCCAGGACCCGTTGTGTCACAGTTCTGGTTTTTTGCGTTGAACAGATCTGCGTAATTTTTTTAAAGCTCTTGATAGTTTCTTTTCGTCACCGCGAAGCTTTACTGTATGAAGTTATGATAAACAATTACCGAAGGAAATGGCTGGAGCGCGTCCAGATCGTGTAACTTTCTTCGGTGGAAGTTTTTTTTGGAGCCGATACTTGGAAAATGCATCTTGGTCTCCTCATCGTAGCCACATATCCACGTCTGTTTATCCGTAACTGTAAAAAATATCCGTGCTCAAGTGGGGTCGGCCCTTCTAGTGGTGTCGAAAGGTCTTTTCTCATGCAGTTCTCAACAGATGCTTATCTGCTAAATATTCAGCTGTTTAGGCACAAATCCTGCTGTAAGCCTTCTGACACCTCAATGGTCGGACAAAGTGGCCTGACGCAAACCATCTGAAATCTCTATCTTTTTTGCTGGCCTTTTTTATGACAATTTTACGGTTGACATGAGTGATCCCACTCTTCCCACGTTCTCGTCCGTGATCGCTGTCACAGGCCTTCCAGGATAAGATAATAGGTTTCTGTTGGTCCTCGAAACCATTAAACTACTTATTTACTTGAGCTTTACCGAATTCTGTTTGGTTCTGTAGACATTAGACTTTATTTGTTGCACAAGGACTGATGCACGCTCGTTTCCTTATTCGGAAAAATTGCAAAGGCTCAATACATACAAGACTTACTCAGTACTATCGGAAGACTCGAGACGGTATCAGATAGTTATGAAATTTCGCCTGTGTATAGAACAGCCCCGGCTTTTTTTGCCGGAAAAAACCTATATCACAAGTGATGATTCAACTACGCGAAAATGTAAACGACTGCTCATTTTGGGTTTCATATAT
>NW_019213147.1:218693-231622 GCF_002532875.2 Varroa jacobsoni
ATAGATATATTTGAAACAACTTAATTAATCAAAGGACAAGCTTCTAGGTGTACGAAGTCGCCGGCTTGAGCCTGCCAGGTTTAAGAGAATGAATAAAGTCTTGAGACCCATTTAATAAATGTATCTTATCTCGAGACAAATGAATCCGCTTTTGTTGTAGTCATAATATTATTTGTGCATATATATTGATGCGTACTGTTGGCAGTGTGCAGATCACTAACCATAGTATCGGCATTAACTGCACCAAATGAGCGGATAAGTAACTCGACGTTGACATGTGTTGTGCCACCAGCGAAAGGAAAGTCCGGGTCCAGCTCACGAAGATGGCTCAAAAATTCTCCGGGGGTAACCTGTTTAAGAATCAGACCATAACGTATATGTAGAGATTAGTGTCTTTCTGTAGGCATTTTAGAAGAAACCCCTGCCGAATGAAATTAAATTTTCCCGCTTTAAGATGAGACGTTTCGAGTGTGCTACCTACTTCTGTGCGAACCGATCAATTCATGAGAATATCCTCTAGCGCATGCCGCAGCAGCCCAGCCAACGGTGCTGGAAACTGCTAATATGACAAATATCTTCGATTTTGCTCGCTTTTGTGTCGAGCAAAAGAAGTTCGAGTTCACTGTAATCTGCGGCCTTCAACACAAGTTAAGTATCCAATGAAGTTGTTAAAGATGGCTGACAGCAAAGTATATCGCAGGATCGACAGCGCTACTCGACTACATCGTACGGAGTGCGGCATTTTTTTGCGCGCAATCCTGTATAATGGAAATGTCTAAGGGTATCTGTAGAATGTTGACGCGAAGTGTACTAAGCGTTCGTGTTTCCAAGATCCATCTAGATTTGTAAAGAAATACTTATAGCATGCCCCAACTTCACCCTTAATTCCAATAATGGATGAGATGGAGTATGGCAAAAAGCTTGTGCGGAACCGTTCTGCGTCACTTTGTTTGCAGACCTAATTCAGGCTTTCGCTCACATATGTAGAGACCTATAGGCATATAAGTTGTTTTTACTAGCATCCATTGAGCTTATTGGTGAGGTTTGATCATATGGTATACGAGTAAATTGTCCTTTAAAATATAGATTTTTGTATGAAAAAACATTTCTGAGGTCCGCCTGCCGCGGGAATTGGCGGAAACTATTTACGGAAACGCTACCGTTACGGCGTTTTCGTGAGCAATTCTATTTGCATGAATCCTTTATACATCGTATGAAAAACTTAATGCCGGGAGGATTTAGATTGCACTTAATTTGATTTATTTCAATCCTGATTTGATTGACAATTTCAATCATGAGTTAGCTATATGGTGCCGAATTCGGTTTTCTATAATGTTTTGCTTACCCGCCGATCGTAATCCTCGAGTAGATCATCCAAAAAGCTAACGGCTGAAGGCGATGGATGCGATGAAGGGCTGCAACGACAAAAAGAAATACCGTGTTACAGATTGAATTCGGCCATCGTGTGCCCTTAACCGAGTTTTATTTGAGTATCGAAAAGCTGTAAATCCTACTGGGATCCTGAAATAAGGTTTTCAGGTAAACCATAGTAGCTAAAGCTAGGCAAGTTACGAAACTAGGATCTCGTTGGTCTAGGCCCGTTTGATACAATGCGTTGTCAGACACTTTATCGTTGGATACCTCCCCGTCGTTGTATAGCGGGCCATAAAACAAGAAATGTTTGGTCCAAATTTCGCCTCACATGCTTTATAGTTATAGTTATAATTGCTACTTTTCCATGTTGACTAATCTTTGAAGGAACATCTTGTCAGGCGTTATCAATACACGAATAATGCGAAATACTAAACTAGATCTCTTATATGACCTTATATTTTCGAATGATTTATCTTTAACCTCATAAAAAGAACTGAGCCTTGTTTGACGCTTGAATTTCACAAAGCCTTCGACACAATTACCTTACCAACATGCATATAGAGCAAGCTTAGCAGGTGTACACATACTATCACTATGACCAACCACTTACATTTCTAACTGTGGCAAAGAGAGAGAGAGAGAAAAAACGAACCGTTATTAAGTACAAAAGGATTGTTCGCCACTAATCCCTTAGCTTTAGAATTATCGAGAAAGCCCCGGTGCTTTTATTCGGATCGAATTCGAAGCGAATCCGGAGAGGATTGCTAACTCGACAAGCGAAACGACACTCTACGCCTTCAGAGACTACCATCACTTCACGTGAAACACCGGACCGATTCGTGCCTTTTACCCATAGTGAACTATGCGCAAAATGCTGTTGGTCTGTGCAAGGCAGCCCCGGCGTTATTTCGGCACTAAAATGTGGACCACTTAACAATGGTGCCTCAAGTTGCTGTTCAGATCCCATTGAGACAAAGCTTTGTTTCGCGTAGCGAGTGTGTGGGAAAAGCTTTAAAGCCAATTTTAAAAACGATAGTGCGTCACTCATGCGTGACTTTTTCTCTTTGATGCTATTTAAAAAGCCCCGAAAACTTACAGCTGAACCAAATTCACAGTACAGCATTGGTAAATGGCTGATTTCATGTTGCTGTAAAGGGTCTTCGTACAACCGTAACGTGACGAGTACTAATTGAAGCTCGTTAACTTAACTTCGCTTGACTTCGTATCGCAGTCGTAACGAACGGTCTTCTGCAGGGTTTTGACAGAAATACTATGTCGGTGCATTGGATATGTAAGAGCAATCAAGTACACAGAATGCTTCGTTCTATAAATACGACGCCAACGTTACCTGTTCACTGTTCGCTTTATCTTTTTCTCCACTTGAACAGTTAAATTTGATAATGTAAACAAAAAGATGCGTGTAAAGAGCAATATTCACAACTGAGAGACAGACAAACGCAGTCCTTTGCAGCTATAACCAGCTGAGTAAACCGATAAAGATACTGGCCGGTGCGAACTGTAGTAAGAGAAAACATACATTGCTGATAGCTTTAAGAGCACCGTTTGGTCTCCTGTTAGATTGCTTCTTTTAGACTGCTTGAAAGTATAATGGCTTGATCGATTGTTATTAAAACTAGCCAGCCTACGAGTGTATATTTTCTAGTTTTTCATCACGCGTAATGTGAACATTTAAAGATTAACGGGTTATCCACAAATCGATTGGACCTTGAAATTTTCTTTCACTTATAGAAGTAAACAAATCGATGTCTTTTGGCCTTCACAGTACACTTACTCCTACGGCCTACACAGTAATCTGACCTTTTTTAAGCATTCAACTATGAGGAATAATCAGGTATTTATTTTTGAATTCAATAAGGGATATGACATTGTTGCGGGTTTGCCCGACCGAGCTTGATGGGTTCGTTTTCAATTAAAAAAATGTACATTATTTTTATGGATATCGTTGCAAGTTTAATTTTTACAGAGAGGCCGTATGGAATCATGCGATTCTAAAAGATTCATAGGTTAATGTTTATTAAATCATTACTTACATTAAGCACATAATTGCTTGAGAGTATTTCAACCAGGCAAATAGACCATTAGTTATAAAATACTGTACAATCCGTCAGGTACAAATAGAACGAGCGTAGGCATAACAAATCTTAACATGGGGCAATAACTAATTTTACTGAACAAATTGTACAATCAGACGTTTATCTAATCAACCGCAAGAAGTTTCGTTCTATTCCAGCTAAATAGCTTTTCTCTATCTTGTCAGGCCGTTCACTATAGACTGCGCACGAGAGTAGACATTTAGGCGCAACTCTATCCTTAACGAGTGATACAGGGGATTTCACATCAGTTGTATAGATCTAGACACGGCGACGCTAACTTGGTTGTTCGCATTACGCTCATAATGACCACTGCAGAAAGTATATATTTTATTAAATACTGCGCTCTACCACCGCTTCGTAACAATATAAAGGCGACTCAGTAAAGGTGCGCGCCCTTTATAAAGATGGTGGTCAAGAGCAACGTTGCCCTACAGAAAAGCCTAGTCACGACGTAACTACACACATACACGCCACTGGTCACACGCACGCATATACACGTCATGTAAATACCGAGCTCGTCATCGCAACATTGTATAGCCCAAATATAACCACAGTGTCTCTATGAAATGTTTTAATTATAACCAAATGCCTCCTAGAACACCGTGAAAGGTTGATTTGTTACGACTGTTAATAGAAATACACGAAAATAGCGAATATCATTAATATGACATGTTGCACGAAGACAATGGGGCTGTTTCACGTCATTAAGAGACTGCTTTATTTATCAGAGGCAAATCACTATGACTTTTTTCGTTGTACTAGGAGACCTCAATTCACTTTCCTAAAGCACTCCACAGTGCTATAACAGTTCCGCTGCTCTGTTGAAGCGTCTGCCCCCTATATTCATAATCGAATCTTCTTATCCAGTAAAAACTTCGGGTAGATGTCTACTAGAGTGTTACGGCTTTGAGACGGCTGTGTGTTAAATGCCATGGCATTGCAAAACAGATTTTGCTAGAAAGATGCCCCTTTCATCGATAAATACAATCTTAAAGTAACAATCAGCAAAATATGATGATTATTAAGGACAAGGACGCAGTGCAAAACACTCAAATGCTATTCCACAGTATACTACTTATCTCTTATGTTATAAATTTCAGAAAAAAATGATAGCACAAAGGATGAACCACAGCTCAAGTGTAAGAGAGCTGCCGTTTAGGTATTTATTTGTCTGAGATTTACAGTCCCGTAGTAAGCGCGAATCTGACAAAAAACAAAGAAACTTTTTCGAAGCAAAAGCGGTATGCAGAAATTTTAGCTCTAGCGCTATCGACGGATCACCGTAACTGTTAGTTGCCGCCATCAGCCGTCAACAGCCTCGAATTGAAAACTATACGAGCTTCATCAAAGTCAGCTAGCTTGATGGATTACGCAAGCCACAATCACGGTGGGCATGGTGGCGGTAGGGGTGCAGAAAACCGACTGTAACAAACATTGAACAGGGTGTGCTGCAAAGCCGTGAACTATCCAGAAGCTAGCTGAGTCCCTAAAATAATTTTTTAGAAGATTTCTAAAAACACTCACAGGAACTTTATCCAACGCCTTAAAACAATACCGCTACCCTATGAACTTAGCACTAAACAATATCGTAAGAGTAGAAGCAAAAAGTAAAAATAACTTAGGAAAATAGGGAAAACAGTGTTGTGATAGTAATCAGACGAATTCGTTGCTGATATCGTCGAAGCTGTCGGCCTTCTCCATTCCAACGCAGGCAAAACGTGTGCGGTTTCGGAGCCTATGGATATTTGAAATGCTCATACCTCTATTGAACTCATATGAAGTTGGATTTTGCTTTATTTCTAATTTTTTCGTGTGTTATACACAACTTTCTAGTAGTTTTTTCAAAAAGTAATAACCTTTAGTAGATTTCAATAACTTCCCAAAACTTCGCTGAGCGAGCGTCTCTTTTGCTGTCCTAAGGTCTAGAACAACCTGTGACTAGTGAATCAGCGAGGATATTCCAGATTCTTGCAAAGCAGTGATACGACCTAGATGTAAAACCGTCATACGTTGATGTGTCGCTGATTCGCCTAGTCAGCAAGTATTTTTCTTTTGTAGTCAGAACATCCGGCTGGGTTAAAGACAGTTCTACATTTCTATTTCCAACATTGACGGCAAAGAGCTTTGGGCTCTCAAACAGGCAGGAGCAGTCTGAAAAACGAAGATATGGCTCAACAGGATTTCGGGTTGAAATTGCTTCAGCTTTCAGATTGCTAGCACATTATACGTAGAAACGTGTTCAATAAGATTGTCTTTTATGCAAAAATGCAGCACTGTCAAAAGAGCTAGGATAATATAGATAGATACATCCAGTATTATTTATAATCATAACCAAGCGTCATGCCACTAAAGAAAGACCATCGATATCTGAGAAATGTGATTCAGCTGAAATTTCTAGAGCAAATTACATGATAGCGTACGTTTTCTTAAAGTTCTTCACGAGGTTGATGCACGCTCTGCGAAGGCGTGGTGTAATATTGACTACTTTTCTAGTCAGATTTATTCGACGATTGGCTAGGGTTAAACACGTGCACAATACGGAAACATATATAAGTCTGCAGTAAACTATAATTCAACTCCTGTTTTTTTGACAAATTTTTCCTAAATGCGATTAGATTGAATGTTTTTCGTAAGCTGATAGTAGTGTTTTGCCTGGCTGTGGTTGACAAATTTTGGAAATCAGCTGAGTATTTATTTAGTGGTCTTTCAATAAATATCATGTTTTTGGGCGGGATAGGAGTTGTTATTGTTTCCTTTTAATAAGCGCTGCTATGGGACAGAACACAACTTTCAGCACTTCATAGAGGTCCTTTTTTAAACAAATAGTACAACATTTTTATCTCACTGGACACCTTCCGAACACACTGAAATAACAGATTAAAATACAGAATAAATATCAGTTTGGTTTTAGAAGCAGAGCTCATGATTTTATTTGAAAAACGTCACAGCCGGTATGTCGGGTGTCTCATTTTGGTTGAAGAATGCCCCATTTAAATTGAAATTGTTATTATTTACATACATAGGATATATGGCACTATTCGTGTGAAAATTAAAAAAAAATTAACTAAGGTATATATAATAATGAATAGAATAAATAGGTACCTGCGTATTGTGTTTCACCGAACTTGATCTCTCTCTCTCTCTCTCTCTCTCTCTCTCTCCATTTCTCTGTGTTCACTTCGTTTTTAGTCTTAGCTTGCAAGCCGATATGACAAACGTATACGCCCTTCTACAAAAACAATCTTCCGTAAAGCAACTCATTGTTCTTTTATTCGACTTCAAGCGATTCGTGTTTGTCAGGCCAAACTAATTCCAGTTTCGAAAAGCAAATCGAGTAAAAATACCCATCAGCGACTGCTATTGTGTGCAAACAATCTCTCATAAGTTTTTAAACCCGAGAAAATATGTAGGTATTTTTTTGCCAAGTTTTTTGATGGAACGATTTTCTCTCCGTTTAAAATAATCATCGAAACAGTTAATCTATCATAATACAGTTTTTTTAGCGTTTTACTCTTTTTTACGACCCAATCAAATTGACTACCTTCCGATTCGGCTGCCTTCTTTTTGATTTCAAAACTCCCGCGTAACTAGTCTGCCATTGGCTATCGCGCGCAACAGGAACGTTCCGCTGCTAAATGCCATAGATAACATAGCGAAATACGGTCATGGGGATAAATCGATCTTTTTCCAGGCATGTTTTATCTCGCATTTCATGCCAGCGATGAGAACTATTAAAGCACAAAATGCGTATACAGATGCCTAAATAAAAAGAACAAAAGCTACGCAATAAGTATAGAACTAGTCAAACGTACCTGCACAATGAGATGAAGTTAAAAATTCAAATAATCTGAAAAATCAACTGAGTCTTAGCTAGAAGCCGGATCCGAGACTTCAGTTTCCATCTATGTAGAACGCTGTGCGCTAAATGTATTTTTTATTTCTTAGTAGCTGTTTTTATGCGAATGGTGTTGACACTCCAGTTGTTCGAAGATTATCTACTATGGCGATTACTTCTAGTCACAATAAATATACATACTATACGTATATGACAAACGATTTAGACCATCGCCTCAGGTTGTTCCTTTTTTTTTATAAAGACATCATAAAGATACATTTTTAGAGCTACTATTAGATCCTGGAACAAATGCGTACCATACCATTGCCCACTAATGGCCATCTGCGCAAGGTACAAACAATTAAAATATATATATAAAATACACGCATATTTTCCGTAATGCTTTATTATCGTGATGCGCAGGTATTCAGGAGACGCATCCTGCGCTATCATTCGAACTCGTTTGCCTAAGAAGTGTACAAGCGAAAGGTCTAATGTCTTTTGAGCTGTAGCGCGATTTCAGAACAGGAACGGTTCATATTTGAAGAAACATATTTTCCGTATCAAAAGACAAATGATACTCCTTATCAAACTTCGGCTTCTAGTGCAAAAGTTTCCACCCTCCCTTTTAAGTACACTGCCCATCTTTCACTGGCTGGCGGTACTTTCGGTTAGCCATGTTCCAACAGTGAAATTACCACTAAGCGCTTTAGCCTGAACACTGCTAAGTCGTATTACTACCTGTGATTTTGCAAGCGTCTCGACGGTCGAAATTGAGTCGACGTGGCTGCATCTATGTTAGTGTCATATCGTGCTCCGGTACCAGCATAGACTTGCAAATCGTACTTCGTCCAGTTATGTCGACCCGTATAAAACAGATTGTGTTGCAGAGGAAAGATTAGCCCGATCCAATGTATCTCGTCAAATCCGGCAGGATGTCATCGACTGAGCCTGTGGGCATAGGCACAGACGTTGGCTATAGTAATTTTGAACCTGAGGTGATCAGCTGTTTTACAGGAAGGGACTCGGTAGCACATTTTTTACTCTTGACGACGACATAAAGGGACGCATCACTAATCATCAACTACCAGGCATGAAAATGTAAATACATAGCTAATTCTATGCATCAGATGTGATTAACAATCTTCATAGAACATAAAGTGAGCGTAGAACGTGTTCATACGTATATTGTAGATGAGAGACTAGATGAATCAGGTACCGTCAAGCCGTAAACGCGGCAAGTGGATCCAAAAAATTGTACAAAGGTATAAGTGTGAAATGTGTGATTCATCAAACCAGCAAGGAATTCTTCTCAGTAACGAAGACAGAATGAGAAAGGAAGAACATTTGTAAAAGCATGGACTGACCTATATTTGCTTCAAACTAGCATACATATCCTCTACAATAAAAACCCGTCTAAAAATCTTACGTTTGTTAGCTAAGTATTACATAAAGCTCTATTTAATACAACCTGAGTCACTTTGAGGTGATATCCTAATGAAAAAACAAATTCACTGATTTTCTTGGTGAGGCAGCAGCTTGAAATCACTCTCACGATGCACTTGCTAGTCCGCAAACTGCTAGAAATCAGATATTATCCATGTCCTAGGTATAGAAATATTCCACCCATAACCTATTGAAGAAGAGGAAGACTTGCTAGCTCGGATGGCAATTAAGCCTAGCGACCAAAGCATGAGCGCAAAAAGGCAAAAACCTCTCTTGGCCTTTACTTTGAATGATGCTACATACATCGACTAGGGCGACGATAGAACGAACGCCGCATTAATCAGTATACTGTCATGTCAGCTGCCATTACCCTAATATTGTGATGTAGATTTCTCTCCACCGGGCGAAGGTACGAGTAGGCTGAAAGCAAGCACGAAACTTGATATAACTAATCTTGCAAGGGAACAAAGCATTCGAGGCCTAATTTGATAGAGTTTGTTCGGCCCGCTCAGTTGGGTCGAAGTTAATCTAGAAATATACGCTTTTCGGATAAAAGTCTCTAAACGGAAGGTGCACTTATAGCTTTAAGCGATACGCATCTTGCACTTAAATTAATAATAACCGAAAGCTCGTTTCGTTTCGTTGGCCTGAATAAAAATATTTACTAACTATGTGTCGAACGCTGTGGAAACCGTGGAGCTAGATCTGTCAGCGTCGGTACAGCGTAGTGGTTAGTATTAAATATATTCGTTTCCCGAAGTATCCGTTGTTTTCATTTGCCGAGCACTTCGCGTGTACGGCTTGTACCTAATTACTGATTAGGCAATCTACCGTTCTCCATCGGTAGAATCATATTATTCCTGTAACAGTCGCTGTAACTGGCCACAGTAAAATTGCAGGTCCACATAAAGGTGATGAACAACTAGATACATTAGCGTATGCAATAGTTCCTGTGTTTTGGCTTCGATATCTCAGCATTTGATATTGTTCCTGTCGCTTAGCAGCCTCGCTATAAACATTTGAATTAGAAGCGTCTTTATTGCGCTATAGCACTTTTATTTTAGTAGTTAAAAAAAAAAAAAAAAATGTATTCGCTTAGAATACACCTTGCCAGCAATTGGACGTCACTTAATAACTTCTGCTGAAACATAATTTTTTTTACAACAGCGAGCGAGTGTTGGATTCTTTGATTACATAGTATCACGGTTAGAATAGCCCGGAGCTAGAAAAAAAAGTTTAAGGGCTCATCTAACGTTTTTCGAATCAGTAACGTATAGATCGGTGGTGCCATATTCATTAACAGTGGTGTCTGTTTGGTTCATACAGACAAATATGACGAAGCCACTTATATTTCACAGAGAAAATTGGCTATATGTACGAACCGCGTACTGTAGACTTGAGTCTCATTCCACATAGAGAGGTGAACAATAAGGACATGCTTCTATTATAGAAGCTTGAAAATTAGAACAAGCTTGTGGCACAACTGCTATTTTTATCATGTGAATGCTGGTAAAGTATACCAAAATAGAACATTACTCATATTTTCTGCTCTTTAAAATAGAAGCCAATGCCTAACACATGCGTTTTAAATCAGATATTCTAGGAGATGCGCCTAGATATTTACGCATGTCCAATTATCCAATAATACACCCATCAATATTCCATCTATATATATATATATATATATATATATATATATATTAGAAATATATATTTCCACTTTTCAATAAAATAGGCGCCATTTGTTTTAATTAATGTATGCAAAAGGAATTCGTAATGATATGTGAGGCCTATAACCCTTATGTTTATATAAGCTGTTGTGATTGACACACTCAAGTGAATCCATTCCATATAATTAAACAGTATTGAATGAAGCCTTCCTTACGAAAACTCGCATGCATAATAAAATTACCATGATTGAAGCCAGCGTGCTTAAGTATGTCGTTCCCAACCGGAACGTAAAATGGCGACGGACATAAATTTTTCTATTTGGCCAATCTTCTTATAAGCTCAGAGACAGTTTCACCAAAAGTTTACGAAGCATAGGCTGTGGCAGCATAGACATGCGGCTGCCTACACAGCGATTCAAACTGTCGACTAAAACTTAATTTTACTTAATTATTATATATATATATATATATATATATATAGTATGTGATGTAGTTCTGAAACCCGTGCCATGTAGCTGGAATAAGTCAAGATACCTGAATGTGATGAATTGGTTGCTGGTACGCACGCAACAGCCATCTTGCTCGATCACGATACATCAGATTTTACCCTTTCTGATCTCGGTTTAGACAGTCAGATCATTAGAAAGCCGAAAATACACGACTCTTTCAAAGAAAGTTACAGAAAGCTAAATACAAAACGGATATAATACCTTAGACTGTACGATAAAATATCGATTTTTCTAAAGCAAGCAAACAATAGCCACTAATTCAGATTTTCTTTTTTTGAAATATATATTTCCTATGGATTACTTCATATTAACTTGCTGGGCAAGCAGGTCCTATTTTTGGCTATTGCTTCTATTTCAAACATTTAATTTGTTGACACTCGAGTGTAGCGCACGAACGAGGCTCTTTCTCTACTCTGTGGGATTACTGTCAATGTTCTGCTTGGGACTCGACATTTTACCTTGATTTTGAACCCTATCGATTGCAATATCACGTGAAAAAGTAATGAATTTGCAATGACGGCCATTTACCAATATCAAGCAACCGTAAACAATTCAGAAAATTTGCTTCACATACATTGAAGGCTCTACAACTTAATGATATAGCCGCATCAAACAGTTATCCTTCTTTGAAAGGTGTAAGGTAATTCTTCTCGAATACAAAACTTAGAATAGAGCACGTTTTTAAGCCAAAAATGCAATTTTTATACTTCAGGATAATAAATGTTTTCATTCCATATATCACATCTATTTGAAATTGTATCAGAACGTTTTTGTCGACATGTTTAAAATAAAAACCTATAACAAAAAAACTCTTTGTTATTATTTTCCAGCGCATTATTGTCAAGGGTACAAGCGACGTTACTTATTTAATCTCGTTGTTTTGCACTCAACAAGCGGTGCAAAGTTTGTACCTTCAACTGGACTGCATCAGACTATATTGATTATTGCCTAGTTTTCTTTCTTTCTCCAGAAGCTCTTTACAAAAGAAATTTTCGATGGATGACTTCAATGATTTATCCGCACTCATTTTTTCTTTAAATACAATTTTTTTATATTCCGTGACGCGACCTAAACGCTACAGTGTAACAATGCTACGTCAAGTTATATGAAACTCTGGTTAATGTTACGTGGTAAGAGCGGCTGAAGCGCGTGGCGATGATAGGTCGCGGCGAGCGCGGCACCGTGTGACCCCGATAAAATAAGGAAACTGTCGTAGCAAAAAGTTAACACTTAGACCTAGCTGGGTTTGTAATACTTTACAGCTAGGCTTATTAATATGCCTTCAATAGAAGACAGATAAAAAAAAAGGCATGAAATTCCAAAACGGTACCGGAGCGCATAGAGGTACTATCTCTTATATAAACTTTAGGCAAATACCGCGCCAACGTTTTCGCGTATTGTATATAGATGTACTATTTGGCATAGTTTGCGGTATCGTAATGATGATGGCCAGTTTCTACCTAAATATTAGAGAATTTATGGGATAGCAAATGGGTTTCTTCGCGCGAGGTATACAAAATATAACTGTTTCAGCAGCGACACACTTCGTGCTAAATAATCGTTAATCAACTAAATATTATTCAATAAACTATCCAGCATTGATTCCGCGGAGGTCAGGAAATTAACTAAAATTGAGAAAAAAATAACATCCAGACATATACTCGTCGAAAATTAAGGAACTTTTCGAAATCATACAGCCAAGTCACGAATTGATATTAAAAGCCGTGTAATTTGAATTGTAGAACATCAACTTTTCTGTTCTACGCATGGCCGTGTGCTGTGTTTGCAAGTCAAAGCTACGTTCGTCCAAATTCCGTACGCCTGTAATCAGCTTAATACGGTATTGTCTAGAACACCTTAAACGTTGAAGGCGCAGGTCAATCTGGCTTAGAGCTTCGTTTGCCTCTCCATACAAAAATAACATTCTGTATAAATAGGCATCAAGATAAAGGTGACTATGTACAGCTCCGTGTTGAGATAT
>NW_019213147.1:231722-266928 GCF_002532875.2 Varroa jacobsoni
GATCACTTTACCTACTGAGAAGGCGCTGCACTTCAGCTTGTAGGCCACGCAATGAGCGTAATTTGCGCAATATTTAAGCGGCAACTTTCCAAGTTTTGGAATTTACTTCCCAAATAATTTCGACAGCTTAAATTGACCGCGAGTGTGCTGTGATCCGTATTAGATATCTGCCGTAAAGTAGTGCGTGTTTTGACAACTTAATAAAGAGCTGTTAAGTTTACAAATATGTGCTTCCATAACTTATGTACGTAAACTAAAGGTGTCATAACTTGGCTTGCATAATTAGCTACCGTTTTCGACGCAAGTAATTGCGGCCCTTAGACACCGCACCAAGCCCAATCCTAATCCGCCTATCGTGAAAACCCAAAAAAATTATAACTTTTTTTTTAAATATATTCCCTCATATACCCGTAGGAAACATCCAATTAATAAAACAGAGCAAAAGTGAATGGAAAAGAGAGAACTAAATTTACCCGCATTAAAGTCGACCGCCACCTTCAAATAGGCCCTTCTATTTAAAGAAACTAGCTACTATTTTTGGGGGATTGAACCTAAGGTCCAACTGTTGTAAAACATTGCGCCAAGCAAAGGTTCGGTATCGGTGCATTCTATCTCCTCATTAGACTCGTGTCAGATGAGTACGTGTGGGAAGAATACTCATAATCAATATGCACTTCGATGCAGACGAGCTTTAAGCAAAACGCTTTCATAACGCTCGTTTCTGGTAAACTTTTGCGACAATGCTGAAACAGTAAACGGATCTTAGAAGCATTTTATATAACGATAGCGTTCTACTGGAGCAGTGACAGACGATCGAACCTCGACCTTAATACATTTGAAACCTTTTAATTTCGAAATATGTGCATGCAATCAGAATGAGAAGGAAAGTTTAGATGACGTTGCAGGGTTCTATTGATTTTGCTGTTGACTGACCAACAATTTAGACTACGCGTGCAATTTTATATTTAAACTCAGTGATTATAAATCTTTTTAGCAGCTGTGGCACGTGAAGTCACGACAAATACTAATTATTGGCACTACTTATAGCAATGACTGCTGAAACCCCGTTGCTTCTGCATGCAGCTTTTTAGCTATTAGCAAACTAAAGCATTATATTTTCTTTCTTTGATTTCGGAAGTGTTTGAGCTGCCATTGTAGCTTACATCGCTTGCGCATATGGTTTCCAGAAGAGTGGTTGAAGAATTGTTCAATTAAATTGTTCTTCGTAGAGTTCGGAACATCGTTCCTTTGTCTTCCATAATGTGTGAATTCTTCATTTTTTTTATAAAATAAAAATCTTTATACTTTTCCGATATAGTCCTTAAGCTTATTCACCGCATCAGAAGTAATTTTCGTTCCTGCATCTTGTACAGCTGCACACCCTTCTTCCTGATAGCATTTTCAATAGTTGACAGTTTCCTTCGAGAGTTCTCCCGCTTGCGGTAGAGCTCTCACTGACCCATAGACTGGCCAATCACCAATTATATGTATTGAAACCGGTTTTTTATTATTATTATTATTATAAACTTAACAGATAGAATAATTTGTCGGTATGTAGCGGAAGACCCTAAGGAAGCTGTTCCCGCTGCATTTCCAGTTGCTATTAAACATCGGTAAAAATTCAATAATCCGATTTTCTAACAGCATCATATCAGCATAATATTGTTAAGTGTATACTAAGCTGTAAACTTATATTTTCGACTATCGATTGTATGGAAGAAATAACAGGAAAGAATATATAATAGAAACGTTAAAACAGATAGCGAAGTGAATAAGGTCCCAGGTTCAATATTTTTAATTTTAATCAGTATAATACCCTAATTCTCATAGCACTCAATTACGAAAATTCAAAGCAAACTAACCGCGGATGCTACAAAGCCATTATTAATGTTAAGAAGTATCTCCACTTGTAGAATGAGATGGGGCATTTTCCCAACTGTAAGGCGACTCGTATTGACTGTATCGTATCAAAATTTTGTTCCAGCGCACTCATTCTTGGTAAAATGTTGCGTTCCATACAAATTAGGGCATTACTGGCGTTGTTTACGTAACCCAGAGAATTCCAAGCTAGTCTTCACAAGAAGCTAAGTACGTCAACAGCAAACTGAATCAACCTGTAAAAAATCTTCGTATGGTCCAAGTTGTCAACCGCTTGGCATTGGCCATTGCAGTCAAAAATGCCGTGTATAGAAGTCGGATCTTCCCGCAACAATATGTTATCATGCCACTGTTCCTCTGTACACTTCATTTCCCCCTTATCACGCGTTTACGTGCAATTTACGTCACTACGTGTACGTATTTATATTGGGACTGCGCGAATACTCTCTCTGGCAGTTTTTCCCTTTGCCCGTTCTTACCACATACTCATGCCAGTTATAATGCATGCTGTGCACTGCAAACGCATTATTAGTTTCCCTTCTCAGTCCTAGTCGTTCAAAATTTCCCTCAATGAAATTATACCTCAGAGCTTTTCAGAGACGACGATCATTCAAAATGTTTACTATCAATGCCGTCTTCTTTTCCCCCTTTTATACCGAAACGTGAGTCTGTTCTCGGCATGCGACTTGTCCATATTTAACACATATACGAATACGCGTAAAAAATAATTAGCCATTCCTGTTCAAAAATTTCTCTTTTGTCAAATTTAAGGGTTTGTCCTTCTTCATGGTCTAGTTAATAGCTCGAATCCGCCTGCTGGGTAGGCATCGACTTAATCCGTTAATGTGTCACAACAGTATGCGACAACATATGTTACAATGAAACGGTAATTTCGATACTCTACTCTGGCTCGTGTTTGACCGTTTCTGCTGTGCCATTATCAAAGAGATGGAGCAACCTGGCGTTTTCCCATTCGCGGCTGTAAGCTACTGGATAGCTAACGTCTTCGGAGACAGGGCTCACTTTTTTATTTAGGCTGCGTTTGTTACGTATGGACCGAGATGCGATAATACTTTGAAGACTAAGATCCGTTCGGGTCGTTTGTATAGCTTGCAAATGCTATCTTTAGACGGATATTCGGTTGTTAGGCAAGCTGGAGCTCTGGGTGATGCGTCTCGCCAAACAGAAAACCATTTCGAGTACGAAGCCTTCTCGATTTTTCTTGTTTGCCTTCGTTCCTGCATCTGAAAAGTTTGTGAGCGACGAAATGTTGAAGATGACTAATTTAACTCTAACGAATTGTTCTAAAAAAATGCTTGTTCCGGTCAGATTCTAGCTATGGACTTTAATAGTAGCATCATCAGCTAATACAAAATAGATAGTATCGCTTTGAAACTAATGGTAGATATGCCAGAAAATACCTTGTATTCAGGTGTATTTCTTTCAGTGTTGACCAATGACAATCTACAACCACCACACCATGCCCGAGTTTATTTGAAGGTATCTGCTGCCATGACAACATAATCATACCTAATTTTAACCTCTTTTCAACAATATTAGTATGTATTCACTGTATTAAGGTTTCTCGAATTGCAAGCCATTGCCATTGGTGAAAGTTCATGACAATCAAAACTATAAAAAGAAAAAAAAATATGAAATATACAAACGATTCTTGTTATTAGCATAAAATCTCTGAGATAACTAACAGTTAGCCAAAGGCTAATTAAATAACAAATAAATAATAAATAGTAATAATAAACAAAAAGGCTTTAGAACAGGACTGACCGTACAGAGTTGGTTACTTACAAAGTTGTAAGCTGTCCCGTCAGTAAGCAACGTGCAATAATAACAAATGTTCCATTGTACGGCTGTTGTTTAATCCTTTACATAAACAAAGCACATATAAGCAAGCGGGAAACCAACGTTTTTACAGTTTTCACATTCGTTTAACTGTAGTTGGTCCTCGCTCGTTCCTTTTGTTAGCTACCCTGAAACCTATCTTGCAGCTTGGTCTCAGACAGTCAGCATATGTTATCTTTCACAGGCGCAATGGAGAGTAAGAACAGCAGTGTATTTTCGTATGCATAATTCATCTTTACTATAACGTGCATTTTACAAGGCAAAATGATTTGTGCGATGGATGGATGGATGGATGGATGACTTCGGGTGTTACGTCTGGCTCAATACTGACTTAAACCTATATACCACGACTAACAAAAAATGCATTATAAAAGGAATCGCATCAGCCAATATAAGAACCATAGCATTGATGCTTGACTAAATGCCAAGTTTTAGCTACTGAATTTAGTTATGGCTTCAGTTGGTCCACCTTCGGTGTATCTAAAAAATGGCCCAATGCGAAAGCAGTTCGCAAACTTTAGCCGCAAAATCGATCTTCGTTCTTGAATATTAGAAACGAGAGTTGGATGACCGTTGATCTGGTTGGATTGTAGTTTCTTGATAAAGGGCCGTTATTACACTATAATGTTGTCACCTACGTTGAGCTTACCTTTTGAATAATCACTCTGTTCCTACTGTTGACCTACTGCAACAAAGTATAGTTTTCAACTAATCCGCATGTAATAGCTACTGAGCGATAGTAGCGTCTTTATTTACGTAACTTTCATATAGCGTGCGTAAATATGTTGTCGTAAGTTCTAGCCAGTAGCAATGTCGTCTAAGAGACGAACCATTATAACGTACCAGCAAATGCAAGGTTAGCAAATTTAAACTTTACTCTAGATAGAATAGAAAATTGTATTTTTGTGAAACTTTTTAGTGCTGTGAAAGTATGGTAATTACGGCATTTATTTCAGAGTCAAACGCTTGTTCATAACAAATTCTCAAAATCTCAATAGCAATGCAATGTCCTTCAGAGTCAGTCATATGGCGACCGGCAGTCTTTCATAAGGCTTTGTACAACGGTTAATTGAATGCGCGATAGCACTGACCCGTAACAGCTGCGTCTAGATTTATCTACGGTTGTTTTTTTAAGCGATAGCATCACGTTGAGGTATTAGAGCTTACAAGTTATACGTATTTTTTTAGGAGCATAGCTAATTTTAATGTCGCAATGACAGTCGTCATATAGACTGCGTAGCGCATAGGTCGGATCTATAGATTTCGCTAGAGGTAATCGTTGTTAATCTAAGGCCGCTGTGTATTGAATGCGCATTTATGGATGATAAACACAGTCAAATATATATGAAAACTAACTAAGAAATTTATCAAAATGCAGTATGTATCATCCCTTTTCCTTAACTGCAATAGGGACTAACTAGAACGAGATGCTCCTATACAGTTCCCTTAAAGTCTTGGGTCTTCGTTAGTAGACCTTAAACTACAGGTTTTAAGTTCTAAAGAGAAAGAAACGATCGTCCAAGTTTATACCTAGGGATAACTGTAAGTAAATGCGTCAGATGAGAACTAGTGTAGGTCTATTTCATATGAAAACGACTCGTAAAGGTGTGAGGGTTCCATTAGTCATCTAACACTCTTTGTTCTAACAAAGAATGTCAACTAGATCTTGAGTTAGGCATAAGCTGGGCTAGTGGCGCATTGCTATCTCAACGGCTTCTTAATATACGGCCAGAATATAAAATATACTCCATCAGCATTTTAGATAGGAAATACTCCCGCCCAGTAGAGTGTATACTCCAACCTAGCATTAAAATTGTCCCGTCTGTGACCTACAAACTGTATGTTCTCGTTTATTTGAATACAATCCACGGGGATATGGACAGGGACTTAAGGCCCAGTGCTTAAAAGAGAGCTGGAGATCTAGCGAAGTTGGCTGAAGTAGGTCTCTAATGTTCGATGGAAGAATGTAAAGCTTTACCAAAACCTATTTCTCAAAACTTCGTTATTATGAGAAACATATAGTTTTTACACTAAAATCATTAATTTACATTTCATCAAAAAATCAAATGTTCACTATATCTTCGTGTATTAGACAAGTATTCAAATCCTTTTTTAATTATCGGATCGATTTTTTATGGTGTTGGCTACGTAAAAGATTATTGCAAGAATCTGCCTCTTGCTAGGTTTTAACTATGAATCCAACGATATTCACAATCACGTCACTGACAATGAACGAGGAGAATGTATAGGTTGTTTTAACATACTGTACCTGTTAACGAATGCCGTTCTCTTTATCAAAGGCCTTCGGTTAGTCTTCGAGATGTTCCGAAGGATACAATTCGTGTATGACTGCCAAAAAACAGAGTAAAAAGCGACTGCATAGCTTCGAAAGCTCATTATGCTTGGCCTAATACTACCCACATTTTAAATCTCTTTCAGCAGCCAGATGCTGCTCATCGTGAGAGTGCCTACTCGATAAAAATAGCTGCTTATGTGGGCCATGCTGCACATGTGATATCCTCAAGGGAGCGAGCCACTAGTTCTAATCGTCAGTTATTGTAGTTTCTGATGCGAGTATGATCAGATTGATTCAAACAGAGTACGTCGCAAATACCAAGACTAACACTGAGTATGTCACGGACAGATTTGCAAACAGCACGGAAGTGGGGCAATAGTGAGGCGGTTTGCCCTTTCAAGTAGTCCTAACCGACAGATAAACTGAATCTTACTCGCAACTCGATTATAGTTAATGCTACCAGAAAGAGACTTATTGTTTACATTTTGGAGATGACGTGGTTTCTCTACTTAGCAGTGCATATAATCATTCTCACGTAAAGTTTGTCGCAACGTACGGAAGGCACCATAATCACCAGTGTTTTGCTGCCGTTCATGTGTTTCACCGTTTAAATGAATATACAATTACTTCATATTTATAGTCTAAATGTGTCCTGAGTCCTGATATCGCTCACTTGTAAGCTTCTGCCCGTTCGTGCCCAGACATGAACAGAACCCAACATTGTTACCCACGTGTACGTTCTGACCATGCTAGAGCGTGTTTAGAACATTATATTTATTTATTAATGCAATTACTGTGTAGCAGTACAACTGTGAAAAGATGTTCCGTGCAATTCCTTTTAAAATGTGTGCACTGGTTCAATTAGTAAACGTTGTTTTTAGTTTTAAACGTCTTCTGCGTAGACGGTCCTAGGAGTTCAGCCTTTCTACATAGCTTGCGCCTCCCTCACGAAGTGTACCTCCCAGATAAGATCTATGCGGCCTTATTATACTTAGTTTTTAGCATAGTAATGCCCTATCTAGAACGATCGGTCAGAAAAATTGACCACACACGACGCTTGGATTTCGTTTGTGGCACAAGCTTATCCGTGCCGGCACGAGTGATGTACTGCAATTTTTGTTTCGTAGATAGTTAGCGAAAGCAGTAAACGATAAACTAAAACAAAAACGAATAAGACTCTTGGAAGTATCCATGCATTACATATACGTCATAGGAATCCGTATGAGACGTGGATACATGTACGGTTTCAAGGTGAAATTCAGTGTTACTGCAAGAAGAAGTAGAGGGACGCTGCGGCAAGATACTATCATATGAAGACGATACTGTTAAAAAAAAAAGTATTAGACAAACCAATGGTACAATATAGAGAAGAAATGCTGTGAGGTAAGTGTCTGCATTGTTTTAATAAGGTTACCCAGAAAGAAGAACAGTCGCCACAGACTAGACGAAACATGGAGCTTTTAGGATCAAATTGTTATTACTGGTAAATATGGCAAACTACGGTATCTCATTAATCACAAGTTAATATTTTTCTTATAGAGTCGTATCTTCTTTGTGTATGAATTCCCTCTGAATTATGAAGCACAAACGTCAAGCTAATTATCAAAATATTTCCCTACACTGTGTTTATTAGCATGTTTGGTAGTCACCTCAGTCATAGAAAACGTTCGGTGAATCATCTATGACCGTCTAATTGCCCGCTCATATTGATTAAGCGCTATCTTATGCGATCCAAATTTGCACTCAGATATCTTCAACCTGCGTACGACCTGCTAATCCGGATGAGCAGCAACTGCGTGAGGAAAACTTCTTTAACCTTAAGTCGGTGGAGTCATTATACAATGATTATACCGAACTTCTTTTAGTTCAAAGTCGAATCGTAGACCTCGCTAAGCGTCGCATATACATTCGCATACTGCGACCAAGTGTAATTATTAAGTGACCTTGCAAGGAAATGGATTATAAAGAACTCAAGTTACCTAAGGAAGCTATCAAAGGTCACAGTTAGCAGGTCTATCCGCCTTCATGAAACCATTGTTCAGCCAACACGTTGCCAATGCGTGCTTAACCGTTAAAGATGGCCTTTTGTTTAAAAAAACGACAGTAACAGCCGACCCAAAAATTACGTTTTTATTTGTTCTGCTTCACAAATGCTATCACTATGTGATCTGCCATGTGAAACCCGCTGATGCCCACACTTGAAGCTATGGTAAGCTAAGCTATTGCCGAGCAATAGGAAGCCATCCATTTAAGAATTAAAGTACTTCCCGAAGACTGTAAACCATTAATAGGTTAGCAAAGGAATCGCGTTACTTGGCCTAGGCAGACGGTGCTCGAATAGCAGAGCAGCGTGTGGTAGACGATAGATCACTATTGTCTATCATACATTGCTCTAGCGTTCGCTTACCGTTTCTCTGAGCAAATACACAAGTATTACTTTAACGTATATTAGGGTGGAATATGTATTTATTGTCTGTTCCTGATAATTGTTATTAACCCAATCCAAACAGTTAACCGTAACACTTACGCTTCTGTGGGAGGCTCTAGAAACCGTCGCTGTCGAACAATTTTTTCGCGTTGACATAAAACGAGTAAACCCTGGACCAGCCCAAGCACGAATATAGCACACCAATTTGCAAGCATATTCCACCGTGTCACGTTCATAATTGTGCGAAAGAACAGGCACTCGTCTGCTTTGTGTTGCTTTATGTATTCCGCTGCATGTACACGATGACACCTTATCGAACCACAAACTACTCACAAATTATTTCTTTGCACATTTTGGCATGACATGTGCGCCCTCTACTGACAATGCCAGTGTTTTATCTCATTTTGCCACTTTTACGAGATTTTCTTTTTCCAAACAGTTTTGCTCGTTCGATTGATACGAAGCCGGAGCTACAAGTCAAATTTCATTATTGTCCCTAGCTCAACAGTCACGTTTCTACGTCGTACCGCTAGGACATGTGACATATTTTTGTCGGTTTTTCAGTTCATGCATATATGATTTTTTTCAGCGCCGCCCTGCTTACCGCCTGCAAAGGCTCTGCATCTGTATGGTCGAACATCTTCACTCGTTTGACGTCTGTTAGTTCTGTCACTTTAATGGAATCTTTAATGGAATTTCTTAACCTTTTATACGGCTGTTAGTATCATTTCTGCTATCCAGACAGAATCTGCTATGGTACGAGATTGTGGCAGAAGCAGGCGTTGCTATTAAACCTGTTGGGTAACTGTCGTGCTTTATTATCGTTCAGCTGCGACAGCCCCCCACTCACACTCCATCGTGTTGATGATCTACTTTCATCTCGCACGATTGCTACGATTTCTGTTGTAATAGAGAAGGATACTTTCTTAGCTTTTACTTCAGTTCTAATCTCATTAGTTTCGTGGGCCGCCTCGCTATCTGCGAGCGAACACTTGGGCTCAGTTCATTTATTCCTTTGCAGTTTGCTCTTGTTGTGTTCGTTCGTTAGGTCAGATCTGTTTCTCGATCGCCTGCCTGTCATGGCTCTCGATTTGGCCTGCCTTTTGCTTGTTTCTCCAGTTTCGACTGTTACTTGCTTCTACTAGTAAACATATGAGTGTCCGACAGTTCCCGGATCTACTTTCGCTTTTTTGCCATAGCCATACCACCTCCGACGTGATGAACGTTTCGATGTCTTGTGCTCTTATAGTCGTTCCTATTGATGCGGCTGTAATTTCACAGCAAGTTCACCGAAGCCGCGTGAGGTTTAGGCTAATCCATCAAAATTACAGACATTTTGTCCACGAATCAATGCTAGACATGGAGCGTATTTCGTGGTCGTTGTCCTACCCTAAATGGACAAGGGACAGTGCTCATAGAGACCACGTTGCAACCACAGCTGGATCCTTGGCCGGCTGGTAGAAAGACTAAATTGATCTCGTTTGTTGTTCTTCAGACAATTTTTTTAACTACGAGTGCTTCGAGATACTGTCGAGTACTGATACTGATTTAGTGGCCTGCCTATAAAATTGAGCCACAGTATCTTCTTTTGGTGCTCTATAATTCTCGTTTTCCCTTGAAACAAAGCCTTGTCTTCGTTCAATAGGAAATACAGAACGGATATCGAAACAACACAATATCATTCCTAGCAGCTACCCCAAGCCTGCTATGCAACTAAGTACAGTTGTGTAGGTTGTATGGTACAATTATCCTTTTCTTTTTTTACCTCGCTCTATCAATTTAACCACGTACTCTCTTTGCTGCATTAAACTTTGTTGAAAAGGTATTTTCTATATGGTTCCAATAAAAAATAAATCATCTCTATGATAAAAGGAGAATGACACAATGCTGGTTACATGCTTGCGATGCCGAGCGCGCGCGTTTCATATATATATATATATATATATATATATATATATATATCATGGCTTCCGTAAGAGCTCCAAAGGAAGAAAGATGTTTCAAAATGACTTTCAAGCCAGAAGTTATGAAACGCTCGAAGCTGAGACTCGGCATAAAAAGAAAAAATGGAAAAACATAGATAACGAATTTGGTACAAATCTGCCTTTGCCGGTACCTCAGTCAGCGAATAGTTCGAGTTCTTTAAAATTTTATAAGCATGCAGCGGCTAACATCCAAAGAACAGTTGTAAGGTCCACATCCAAACGTGCCTATGTAACCATTAACAAACACAGAAGAACAAGTACGTTAAGCACTCAGCCCTACAATAGTCTAATTCCATCTTCATAATGAGACAACTCTGTCGAAAACAGTTGCCGCCGAGAAATTAATTTTGATTCCGCTGCAGCCGTGCTTCATTCTTCCCAAAAAAGCATTAATTGTAGGCAATAACGGTTTAGCAATGTCAGTATCCTGGTTGTGTGTACTAAACACGGCGTGATGATTGTACTACTTCGAGAACAATCGGCACTTAACTTTTGGAACTATCACATGTTCCATTGCACAATTATGAGGCAACAAAGAAGATGGCCGTACTCGTGCAACGCTGTCACAGGTCAAGATACTCCTGGTTGCTTTAGATAGCTCATAGACCTAGCAAAAAAGGTTCATGACATAAATTGAAAGCAACAGCACAGACACGACTTCCGCTCGATACAGATCTTCAGATATTGACGCAAAGCAAATAGAAACATGGCGATAAATGACTGAGAACGAAAATTAGGTATCCGGAAGGAGACGCTCGCATTAAAAATGGCGGGGCTTAGGTGAATCTCAGCTTGACGGAATGCCCTTTCTCGGTGCGCCTGTAAATTGTACACGCGATATAACTGATGTCCGGTCAGACGTACATTACTAAACAGCGCCGAACAACAAAAACCCAGCCTGATCTTGAAGCCATAGATCTTGGCCTTCAAGGTTGTCACGAACGGCAAGTGAAGTTGCTTCGCCTGGTTTGCCGGCCAGCTGTTGATTCTAAGGCTGAATTGGCTGACTCACAGCGCCTGCAGGTGGCTGGAGAGGGTAGAAACTCTGTCGTCTCTGAAACGGGAAAGGGACAAAGGTGAAGGCAAGTTTAGTATTTGCTTGCGCATTGCGAACAGGATACCGGTAAAAGCTGCGCAGTTTCGTTAAGGAACCGTGCCTGCGAGCCAACTAGCTGGGGCCTAGAAGAGCCTTAAACGCAAGGCGACGGGGTAGAGAAGCTGAGGCAATCTTTCTGCCGCAAATTCTATAGCGATAGCTACACGAATCTTTCAGTTGCAGATGTCGAAGACGACAGCGGCGAGGACTATTGCTACTGTTATTTGTTGAAATTGCATATAGTCAGGCCAATGAGACAAAGAAAACAGGCAATTTGTATAATACCTACCCTCTTCGATGGTTCCCTTGTCCTCTTCCCGAAAACTACCTCGCTCTTATAAACTGCAACCCGAACGATGACATTCTAGCATAATATCTTGTATAGAACACTATCGCGGGCGAAACGCAAACGAGTTGCTAAAGAATTATAGGTTTAATAGTAGATGACGCTAGTGCCTTAGGTGTCCTAATTAGTACCATAAAAATTATTATAATTGCAGAAAATTAATTGAATTTTGCAAAATGGATGAGCCTATTCTCAAAATTACTACAAGACGATTGCATGTTAGCGACAATACCGGTCATCTCTCTGTAATTGTAAGGTTGTCTTCGATTTTTGTGTGTTGATTAGATGCTACGTCGACTATTTCGATTGGCAAACCATCCAGACATCACCAACCAGACATCGGTCTAAGGCTTGGTTCAATCTGGGGCTAGAGACACACTACATGAGGTACGATGGAGGCAATCATTATCGCTGGAGCCATTAGAAATAATCAGCCAGAACTAGCTCAATCTAAAACGTGAACGTAAAGAAGTGGTACCTTAACAAATGGTCTTAGGGGCTCTGTGGCATCTCAAGGTTCGTAGTCAACTTTGCTTTATCAAAACCGTAAATTGTCTTATAGCCTCGGAGAAACGCCGATTTTTACACAATATATTTGCGTTATTGTGAAACTAAGGTAACTATATACATCATTTATTATGGAAATGTGTCGGAAAAAGGTTATAAAGATTATTCATAGCATTGTGCTTTAGTAGCTGGACGAGTAAGCCTTCAAAAGCTTCCGGCTTGAGTAACACAGGACGATATGTGCCCTGCCGAACTTCAAGCATATGTGCTTGATATTAATAAATGAAATACATTTTAAAAGTACATTATCGTTTTTTTTTTTTTTTTTTAGATTCATTAATGTAACAGCATCATCTGCACTAGTCGAAACCTTTCGAAGACGTGACATAAAAATTCATTCTTCTTTCTATCGCGCACAGTGGTCTATCGAGTCATCTATTCCTATCTTTGCACTAATCGCCTTATCACTTCTCCAGATAATCACATACTTGATATGTACACCCCGATAAATAGAACCATCATTGGAATATATATTGCGCCCCAAGTGACCGTTGTCCGAAATTGAATTATCGAGTGTAGTGATTGGTCTATCGAAACCTTAAACGCAGCCCAGTCGGAAGGCAAGTCCTATGGGGAAAAACATAGGAAAAAACCACAGGCCTACTGCACGCTGAGGTTCGACATATTCGAAAATAAATATTTCGGGTTTCACGTCCGGTATCGCTGTTAAGTATCGCTACCCGCGGCCGGCTTCTAACACAAAACGGAGTGTGTTCGCATCCAATTTATGATCAAGATCGCCACGTGTTTCTAAGTTTTGTACGTATAGGCATTAACACTATTCTATCGTGGGGGCAAATTTGACATGATCTAACAGCAGGCAATCTAAACTATCGCGGCGGAAGGGCTGGCTGGGCAGGTAGCTAACTGCATTAATGCAAGCCCAAAACTGATTTTCGATACTCACACGGTAAGCAGATTTTAGGTTTTGTCAGTTTTCAAGTTTGAACTAATAGCTTTTTGTCAACTCGCTAAAACTACCTATATAGTAGAAAGGGTCACGAAGACGGCTACTCAAGCAGTACTTAGACGCCCCGACGGTATGGCTATATCCTTTATCGTAGCAGTGGAAGTTGAGAGGAACATTAGTTGGCTCTCTTCAGCACGGCTACTGCCAGGGCGTATGTTTGGGCCAAAGGAAGCCTACAGTTAGGACAGTACAGACATACGCGGGAAAAGTATTGCTTACTGGGTTTTTCAGGGGTGGCAAGTCATTGATAATACTATACGGGTCCACAGACCGGAAGGCTTAAGTTTCCATCGCGAGTTTTGGGTTCTGTCATACCATAGAATGACATAGAAAACGATCGCCCGTGAAAATTACTGACACATTCACCAGTTCAGATGATAGGGTAGGAAGGCAATTGTCCACAGCCACCTCCAATAGACTGATCATTTTAACACATCGAACTTTAGCTTTCCGTATTTAACCTTCAAAACTGTTTTTATCGGCGCGCCTACCCAAACACTTAACCACTTCTACATGTAATAAACATAACAGTGTATGATAAACATAACAGGAAGCTATATGTGCGACGAAATCAAGAAATTTTTAAGTTTCTCTTTATAATTGAATTTCCGTAGACCCTACTCAAACCAATTACTCTCATTTTATCGCAAGGACACCTTCTTTGTAGCTAGTATTTAGCGTGCCAGAGCGTATATCGGTTGAACAGAGTTATAACAAATCGATCGACTTTTATCAGCAATCACCGACTAATAAATGTCATGTTTCTTAAAAAGCTTTACATTTTTGCGAAAACTCGAAGCACGATTTACCGTTTAGCTTGAAACAGATACTCATTTCTGTCTTTAGCTCTTTTGCACCTACATCTTTGTGCAATAAAATAAAATTTTAGATAGTACAAATATTAGGGGTCGCTAACATCATACGCATATGGAACCTTATAGCTTGTATGAATTAATTCACTTATATTTAACTTGCCCCCATACGATAACTAAAATCGTTAAACTTTACCGCCAGAAAAGTGAGAGGGGTAATTAAAAAGTAATATATAGATTTCTTAGAAAGGTTCTTCGAACTTCTACAAGTTGTTTGCATTATTTTGTCAATTCACCTGTAGTTGCTTGTGTAAAGTTCTTTATTCTTGTTCTTTGCTCATTGCCAAATGTGGACGGGGCTGTTTTTTGCTTTCCCCTTTGTTTTGCACAAATCGAACCTTTTCACCTGATTGTTGTGGTCTCGGTTTTTTCATACCTGTGCTTTTAAGGGTGGTACTGTGCTTTCAATTCATATAATTCAATAATACCATTCTCAAGTGTTTGTTGATTTACAGTTATTCCACCTTTGTTTGGAGACTTGGGCGGCAAGGATCGACAACTCTGCCTGTAGGCAAACGATAAAGGTTAGTAGTTCTAACAGTAGTTGTTTGTTATCACTTCGGATATGGTATATTTTCACAGCTTGTATATTGTTGGAGCTTTTGGCTTTGGTTTACAAGGGTCGCTAATAACGGACGGAAGGCTGCCTAACTCTAGTTAGCTTAGCTTTATTGGATGCATCCCACTTTTTTTTTTATTCTTATTAGTTCCTTTATTAACTTCGAAGTTACTGATGGGGACCCGCATTCTTAGTATTGTTGGTCATAGGTTCGAAAAGCTCTGACGTTACCGTATACAAAACATGACCCAGTGAGATTTAGTATCACAAGCGAAGCATAATGCTATTACAAAAAGTATTCATCCTGTTAATGAAAAAGACATGCCCATGCGTAATATACTGCTTGATTGTTTCAGAGCTGTGAGGATCTGGATGATACACCTCATGGGCAGAACCGATGATATACGTATGCGATGAAGCAAAAGCTCAGCTTCACCTCTATAGAACCAATCGAGGTGTAGAAATATAAAGGGCCCTTTGATTCCTCAAGAATGGTGGCTTCAGTGGTGCCCACACGATCGCGTTGATACGGGTTTATCCGTGCTGGATTATCTCGTAAGAAAGAAGTCGAATCGCGCTTCTCGGATTATCTAGTGATCTTTTTTTACTGTAGGTATATTGAAGATCTCGTAAGTCAGGTTCAATATTACGGAACACTTCCGAGTGCCAGCCTTTGTCGCATTGTTAATTTCAGGCATATAGTTTTTCTATGAGCAATACGTCTCAAAGCGTATTCAGGCTACAATGCGATCAGGCTTTGCAGATCGAGCCCCAATATGCCTTGATGTTAATATTGTTTACCTGATATTGTTTATAAAAAGGACCTCTCTTGTGGGTGTACTTTTGCCTCTACTGCAGACTGGGATCTATTAAAACGTATGTTCATGACTCTTTGTATTACCAGTATATCCCGTGCAGCAATAAGCGACAGCCTGAGGTTTCGACAGTTTTTCACTATCTATGTCATCAACGATCACGACTGATTTGACATAAATGTACCACTAGCAGGACGGCATATGTACACACGTATATGGGCTTTTTGAACTTTACAGTTAATACTAATTAATTTGACACATAATGCAGCAATGGATTCGAAGTACTGATGGTCACCGGGATTGTTGAGTCAATGATATACTAAGCACGCCCGTATTGGTCATGAAATCCCCAACATTTAATTCAGATATGGTCAATCAATCGAATCCATTATTGGATTATCTTTAGAAACTAGATAGCATAAACATTAGATTACCGAGTTGAGTGTATGTTAGAACGGTTTTAGCTGACGCGGCTGAGCCCTACCGGCAAGAAATGAAAAGGTATTCACGTCCGAGTTTGAACCAAGACCATCTCACGTGTTTTTGTAACGTTGATAGTCACACCCTGATTATTGGTGAAGCAGTTTTATTAGTTTTGCAATGGTCACTTGTTCAACTCTGGGGCAATTTAGAGAGATGGCTTTCTCAAAAGGGAAAACCTCCATAACGAAGAATTCGACGCGAGTCACAAATTTATGGACATTAAGCTTTCCTGAAGTGGGGAAAGAGAAAACAATCTGAAGCCCATCATTGCTTGATGGACACATCTGAAGAATGTGTTGCTACAAGTCCAAACGTGAACGTTTCGTAGAAGTAGCTTAAGAGTCTTAAAAACAAGAAGCGGTGGGCTTTTCTTAAGAAAGGCCGACAAGCATTTACCAACGCGAGCTTATTGAGGAGCTGAGTAATCCATTTGGATAATTGCAATAGTGTAGAAATAGGGTACCGTTCTCGGTCACAACACCCGCTTACGTGGCCAACCAACAAAAAGTTTCCATTACGTTTCGAGTTGAAACAGTTGATTTGTTGCCTTTGTACAAAAACATGATATCTGTAAGACCTGTCGTATACTACGCCTCCTATTCTGCTCGGATGAGTAGTGTCCTTTCGGCATGTTCTTAATGTAAGTGATGTCAATAATCGAATGTTTCAAAAAGTATTAAATTAGTGAATATTTCAAAAGGTTATACAACTTAACATATAAAACGGAAGTTCATCAGATGTTACTTTTCTAGTCGACCTTTCAAGTGATATGAGCTTTCTGTGGCATTGAAGCATAATGTCAGGAACATATTAGGTCCCCGAGAGCACAGGAGCACCAGAACCTTAATAGAAAAAGAAGTGCATCTGCGCCTAACGCATGTGTCGTATATGGGTCATTGGGTCATTACGTATCAAAACCAAAGAATCGATGGCGTTCTAGTTCTAGCTTTTATCTCGTAGTTGACTTGATACATAATTCGTCAGAGTTTAAAGTTACCATCCGAACGTTCACTGATCAATATGACCTTATTACTGAATAGGTCAAATGGAAAGACTATTTGCTGTTTCCGGATAGTTGTGATACAATGCTAAAGATAGCGTTTTTTAAGGTGAATGTTACTGAAACCGTCAGGGATGCCGTTCATAAGCCCGATTCTAGTTTGAGAACTTTGGGTGCATTTCTGAGCTAAAAAGATTAGATGAACACATATGTTATACCGAACGTTTCAGATG
The DNA here is from genome assembly GCF_002532875.2 of Varroa jacobsoni. Lineage (NCBI taxonomy): Eukaryota > Metazoa > Arthropoda > Arachnida > Mesostigmata > Varroidae > Varroa > Varroa jacobsoni. The sequence continues at coordinate 249,111 of NW_019213147.1, forward strand.
GACGAAAGTAACGATCTTCAAAAGTTACATCGAGAAATAAACGTCAAGAGAAGCAAGAATACGACTGAATAATCAGATAAAAAATATTAGCATTTGTGTGTAATTATGACATTTCTCTTGTCACCTGTTATACCATTTTAGTGTGCACCCATGACTGTGGTAAGCACAAGGTACCTACTAGCAAAATATCTGAGTTAGGTTTTAGATATTTACACTAAGCCAGTTTCTTGAACGCTGCACATCTGAAATATTTTGTATCGGTCTACAAGAAAGTACCTACGTAAATCTAGTTTCCTTTGAGTCTGGTCTATTAGTCCTAAAAGCAAGGTCAAATAGGCGTTTTAGGTCTACGTTTTATTTAAGAGACTGGTCATATTGTTGACTATGAGTGAGCGCTATTTTGATAAATGGGCCGTTATTAGGGAAACGATCAGTGCTATTTCAGCTCAACTAACCGCTATTTCAGTTGAGACCATAAACTGTTCAGTGTAGCGTTCCATGGGTAAGCCTCTAGAGATCTTACCGCATTTTGCTTTCTATTTTTGTTCTAAAAATTTAACATGCAGTGATAATACGTCACGGCGGTATATATACAATTATAATTATATAAATAAATAAATTAATTAATTAATAAATTATATAAATATATATAATTGTATTATTACTTTTTTATGCCTATTCAAATACTCTGACATAGGTTGTTAGGGATTTAGGCCAGTGTGCCCAGTGGCGCAATAGGTTAGCGCTCGGTACCGGCAGGGCAGTCCCCGCGGACGATGTTAGAATTATAAGTTTGAGTCTCATATGAGAACTATTATGGGGCTATTTCGAACACCGTGCATAGCATTTTCCATCTGAAAAGCATAGAGGGTTGTTGTAATATAAAGCCCCGGACCAATTCCGCTTGCAACGATCGTCACGGTAAACGCACTTTTATTTCGCCATCGTACTTCCAACAACTAAGGCATTCCACTACCGTAAGTTGAAAAGAATGGGACAGGGTCAGTCCTTGATAAAGGATTGGCTGCGTTTATATTTTAGTCAGAAAAAACCCTGCATGAAACAGTTACTTAACTCATTTGTATTTCAATAAAGGTATTTGTTAGCGTATTAGCAGTGATAATTATACATCTTCTATGTATACATCGGCTGAGAATAACGAGACAGTATAACTATCACTGCGCATATTCATCAGACGTAAACGCTTATTAACGAAAACTTCGTCTGTTATTACAAATATTTATGTGGCCTAATGCACTTTGCTCAATTTTATTGCTCAACTGCTTACGTTATACTTGAACAGCGACTTTTTTACCTAAAAAAATTCTTCCGTATTTTTGTCCGGAACTAAAAGAGACGACCGAAAACAAAGAGGTTTATGCGGCGTACTACGTCCACAAGAATACAAAACGCAAGGGATATCTTTTTTCTAATTTTCATTCGCAGGAATTGTTAGCAGATCAATCATTTACTTCGCAAATTTTCCATTGACAATGACTAGCGTATTATTTTTCTTTTACAATGTTGCTAGCGTAGCGGTAATGATATAGAAAACTACTGATTCCACCTTGCCGTAATCACATACATTACTGTATACAGAAATACTAAGCTAGCCTCATATATGAATTAGACGTCAGATGGCCTAATGTGCTTCAGCAAGTAATAAATTCATCCGAGTTTTTTTTTAAATTAAAAATCATTTTTAAATCCAATAAAATACATCATGTCTTTGATTGATAAAGGTCGCCACATCATTTTTAAATAGAGTCACATTATCAGACAAAACCTAATGAATTGAAGATGGTTTATTCGGTGTCCTACTTATGTAGAACTCGTACTTAATATCTTCTAGCCGTATGGTTAAAAAATATATAAGTACAACTCTCAAACCGGTTCTCAATTCACGAGGTTTGAGACATTGCCGGAACATACCGGTTGTCTTCCATCGAGGATAGGAGGAGGACCCCTTGACACCAGGTTCCGTCCACTGGCTGTACGACTATAGCAAAAATTATATATACCAATAGCATTGGCCGAGGTTTGTCTTGGACTTTTCCTTAGCAAACCTAACTAGGTTTCAAAGAGTGTGCATTTGACGCCGTTTTATATACTAGGTTTCAGCGGTTAATAGTAGTGTCACCATTTGCAACCTTTGTGCGGGAAACCTAAACTCGGACGGCTTCGCTATTTCTCACTACTTTGATTAATAGTATTATTCATGTTTATCAGCATCCCTATTACCAGCGAGTTAACATGATTCGAAGGCAGGATCTATATTCAAATCTGCATCCACTTGACGCCCATTTCAACTGCTCAGCTGACATTAGCATAACAGTGAGTATAGGTTAAAACGAGACATGACGTGCAAAGCAACCCTGAAAATCGAATGGAAAGCTTTATTAGAAGTATGAGAGATATATAATTCTATAATAATAATTTAATATCCTATTATTAAGTATTTTCTATGAGAGACCTTTACAGTGCAGTACTGAAAGGTAACTAGCATAACGAACCTTATAAACGGACACTGTCGCGCTGGAAAAAATAGTTTTATGTCAATGCATGAGCATAGGCCCATCTAACTGTCAGTGTTTGTGTTTTTAGCAAAGACAAATATCTGTTTTCAGTTTTACCGAAAATTAAACTCGAAATTTTCCTCAACAAAACTGCCATCTTCATGGTCTCTTTTGAGCAGACACTACGTCGTAGCATGACGTACGCCAAAGATATAATGCTGCGAAAAGTAGAATATTTCTCTTCAAATCGTGCAGGAGGGAACTGTTGTCTATATAGGGCATTCTGATCTATTTAGGTTTAGCCGGTTAACATGCTCATTGTTATACTAAAAAAAGATTACGTTGAGGCAGATTTCTACACGCCTCTTCGTCTGTTAATTAACCCTATCTATTATAGAAGATCTATAATATTCTGATTAGCAGATACACAGTGCCTCTATGATGTGCATTCTGCGTAATGCACGTCTATAGAAAAACATTTACTCAGCCTAATAATACCAAAAGTTTGTTGTTAGAAGTATTGTGGTGTGGTTAAGTGAGCGTGACCCTAATTCAGAAAAACTAACTTATCCCTGGAATATTTGGTCTATTGCCAAGGATTCAACATGGACATGTTACACGATCAGTCCGAATGTCCGACGTGGCACGAAGATAACCGGACTGATCTCGTGTTGATAGCACTTTACATTGGTGCCCATAAGATAAAGATCATAGACTAACACTAATCGTAACATCCTTCAGCCTTCTTATGTCGGAAACCTTACAGGCTCATTCTCGGCGTCGATCCTCTTTTAGTTCTAGTCTAAGTTAAAGATGTACTTTTCAATTAAATTTGCAATCAAATAGACCTATCAATATATAGTCAACCCACTTGGATATACACGTACCATAGTATGCGCTACTAGATTATTTACCACTATAAGCTTGTGTTAGGTTGACTGTTAGTTGACTATAATTAAAAATAAAGGATTGTCTATAATTTGGGAGAAATTTAAGTTTAAATATTTGTCTTCTAGATCAATAGTACGATTATGGAGATTTAATGTTCGCCTGTTACACGCACATAAGCACACGTCAAATAACCTTCATGTGCTTGGGTTAGGTATAGATTACATACGCGAGCCGCTTGTTCGTAATTTATAATACAATATATATATAATATTATAATAACATATTTATAAATGTTATATGAATTGTTTGAATGTACGTTATAAGCTCACTAGATTACCCCCGTGGAAACTAGTGTATTCTTTTTCACCTTAATCAAATTTTGAATTACACACAGAATACGCCATGTATGATGTTGAAACACTTAAAAAAAAAAAAAAAAAACGGTATTTTCCGGTTATTCATAAGTCTGGTTAGTACTATTGTTAACATCTGGGATTTAGCGCAGTGATGGCCCAGCTGTTCACGCACAACCCCGCTCATATGTGTAAACGCTTATACGATTGATAGATCATTATATCTGAATTGTGGATTGAAAGCAAGCTACCAAAAATATATGTTCCTGCTCCCTTCGTCAGAGCACATTTAAATAGCACATTTTTTATCTATTCAGGCTATGTCTCTGTTGATGTATTTATCAAATCTGACTGTGACATATTTAAGAATTTCTGTTCACTCGATAATTAGGCTTTCTTATTCATTTTTCATACAAATTCATTATGTACACCACGATGTCTCTTAGCCACCTCTGTCGAGTATACGCTACAATCATTACGTTATCTTCCATTTACTTATTATATTACCCTTATTTGCACTATATAAGGTGGGATTCACACATGTTGGTTGTGCAATGTGTTATGATAGTTGCTAGTAATTGCTTTTATTAGAAGTACGCAGTCTTTCATTCCAGTGGTCGAGCTGGCCTTCATGCGAAATTGTGCTCAACGCTGCTGGATATTCAATTTCAATGGCACTTCCTGCCATTTGCCAATGCGTGACTCGTTGTTTCGGAGGGTGCAAGACTTATTTATCATACAAGTTTTTCCAGTTTTCGAAACACTGTTAGATCAAATACCTCGAGCAGTTTACTTATTGGCGTTAACACAGTAGACTTTTTAGTAAAATCCCATTTTGTCCTAGTAATAAAAAAAAAAACGTGAATGCAACTATTATGTAGTGTTTTTAACAACGCAAAAACGCACGATTGCGCTACAAACGACGCCTTTCAGTGTGCGTTGAGGTTTTTTTTAAACCTCAACGCACACTGAAACTAACCTAGATTAAAGACAGTCTACACTCTAAAAATTCAGGAATGATTGTAAGTACTCTACAGGATAGTGTTTCCTGGTTTATGGAACGCCATGGCTATCTAGGGTCATACCTTTTTCCTATTTAAAATTTGAGTATTCTACTTAGATGTTAGTTAAGCACCACTAGTAAGGACCACCTGGGGGCACCCTGGTAGGGTTTTTTGCCTCTCCAAACTTAGTTGATCCCGAGCAAAAGTTTTACCCTTTCCGCGTGCTTAAGGGATCGCATCTAAAATCGTCTTAAAGCCGACGACTATATTTTCAACCTTGTGACTGCAAATCTCTCTAAAGTTCTGAGATAAACCCACAAAAATTCCGTAGACATCAAACCTGATCGCACATAAACTAGAATGACTTCTATAGATACTTTCATATAAATCTGGGAAGCCTTTTTGCAAAGTGTCAGTGTTCTGTGCGCCTACCCCAACTATATACACTATCATAAGTAGTTTTTTTGAAACCATTATGTCGTTTAGTGAACTTTAATCGGTCAACATCTAACAGGCAGCGGTTCACTGATAGAGCAGATATTATCGTGAAAACAGTTTAGACGATTGTAAGATATGGAGACACTGATGTAAGGCGCGTGTATTTCGGTATATTCGTTGTTTTGCAGCCCTAGACATAGTAATCGTGTGATGCTTGTCCAGACACACACGACGGGTGCTAAAAACTGGGTTCTGGAACCGACACGAGAACATGGTCAAGTTATATGGGTGGACACCTAGTCCATTGTTATACCAAGCTTCTTTCTTCACGAAGAAGATCTTTCCGTCGAGAACTATTAGCATAACAATGAAGATGCTGCCCACTGTGCTGATTCAATCTATGCATTTGATCCTTGCAATTGTTTCCTTCCTTTCTTCATATACTAAAAATATACCGTATAGCTTGCTTACCGTACATATCAGACACGACATGTTGGGCCAGGTTGCTCACATTAATGGCTTCATTGTCGCAGAATGGGTAGACTGGGACTAACATTGACAGGAACTGAAGGCTAAGATAGGATATGGATGAGCTCAATAATTAAACAATAATATCCAATTTGTCGTATTCATACCAAGAAAACCTATATTCGGGACTGTTCGAAAACGATACACTGCGATATTAATCATCCTGCTGAAGTTGGAGCTTAAAAACAGATCAACAGCATTCAAACAACCTTCAATCAATCTTCAAAGATATAGACAACTCAAATCGAAATCGATAGTCTGGCACAAAAAATCAGAAAAACTCCCGTAAGATATAAGGCAAAGAGGCACACTTCCTCGGGGACTGATAAACTACATTTGCTAACAAATTTTGTGTCATTCAACATAAACCAGGTAAAACAAATACAAAGCATTTTCAGGAAGTCGGTGTTCGTGGGTAGCGGCACACAGACCATGGGATATTTTGAGATGCGGAAGTGTTCTCCATATAGTTCAATGACTTTTTTAAACATGCAATAGAAAATGTTCAGCGCTGACGCAGCCTAAACTTTCAAGTGACGCTTTTATTTTATTTCGTAATGTGCAAGCTTGCCACCAAAACTAGCGATTCGCTCGTCGAGAATGTCTTTCGCCTTCATTATCGAAGCTTTCCATTAAAAAGTTACTGAACTGACCTAGTTAAGCTGTTTTGATATTAGCTATAATCACAACTGCGACTTAAACACATAGCGAAACTTTTGCAACTATTACAACATCGTTTTGGAGTCTACGTTACCTCCCTTGCCTTAATAACATTTCGATTTGTTTAAATCGAACTATTTCTTATAGGACGCATCTGTGGTGGCAGTTCGTCTGACTAATGGCTCTTGGCGGCTACACGGCAAAAACAAACAAATACTGAGGGCGCCACTGTCACAGTAATATACATCTACCACGACACAGAATTATTCGTTACAAGATATTTCTTTAACTGATAGTAGTACCCTTACTATGAAAAAAAAAAATAAGGAAAAATCGCTAAGTATATATGGTAAAGCATAAGCTGTTTAGCTGTGAGGTTTTCGGTGCTTTCTTCGTTACACCCTCTTTAAATGTATATTCTATATATCAAATATATTCTTGCCTCTAGCAGTCTAGCGTGTACTGTTTCTGCTGAAGGGAACTTTATCCAAAGTGAGTTATCACTCTGGCTTTCGCCTATGTGTGACTGAAGCCGTTTGGAGCACTAAGTATATTGTTTATTAATTGTTTGCACAGCTGATTTCGACGTTCACTTACAGCTCCTACCGGCTTTTAGTAGCCCGTGCGATAGTTCCGCTACAAGCAGCTGCTGTTTTCGGGTAAGCCGTCAACTAGTGTCTCAAATCTTCTCACTGCAATGTTAACACTTCGTCTATTTATCATCAAATTGGTGATGCACGCTGGCGCTTGCCAGCAAGCTCTGAATTCAGTGCACGAGGTCCTCAATGAGCCATTGATCAGATCCCAAAAATATCGTGCTGAGGCGATTCAAAGCACCTACATTGACACGTGTCCTATAGAGTCCGGGTGCTCTTTTGTTAATTCTAGCATCACACAAGCGTCTAGGACTGAGCTGAGGATAACCACAATTGAAGCAAGTAACAAACTCGAATTAGCCATTAAGAACGTTCAAGAAGTTACGAAAAAGGAGATTGACAATATCGCCTCTAGCATCAACGAAGTTTTGCGTGACGTTAAAAACAACGCTATTAGAACAGTCGCATTAGTAGAAGCTATCATGCATACAGCCATAGTAGCGACTGGCAATAGCAATTGCAAGCAATCTTATATCCACAAGAAAAAACACGAGATTCTTGGTAGTACTCAAGAATCTCTGTTTATGGTTCTCACTAGTATAGAGATTGGTGGTTTGAGAATGACCGAACTCTTGGAAAATGGCAAGGCTGCCGTGTACGACGCCGTCAGCGACGGTCGTTTCGACATGGGAGAGGCCATTAAAGACACATACAGAGCGATCGACACAACCCTCGATAGAGTTGAAAAAATGATTAGAGAGAACAAGGCAGGCAATTGCTCGGTGGGAGGAATCCCCGCAAGACCAGATTCGATCTTAGACTTTTTGCGGTGATGGCACGTTCTAGTTGCAGGATTTTGATCGAATCAAAGTTATCTCATCCCAGAAAAAGCAGGTGCTGAATAATATGGTTCAACCAGAAATAATGTAGGTGAATAATTTTGAAGTTGAACTACAAATATGGTATTATATTATAAATAAATTTTTACATAATTTCTTCATTATGCGTTTTACTTTGGGTGGATAAATTGCTGTTAAGGCCTTTGCTGATTCGGCGTTTGCATGCGATAATGCGTAAACTATAATGAAACGAGTGCACATTTCAAAAGACTTTGTACCATTTTGTTGGATGAAACAAAAGCATTCTTTCTCACATGAAATCCTTTAAAGGTCGAATTGCACCGTCGGAAATGAACATATTCGTTTCGGGCTTGACCTAATTTTTTTTGGAAAGTTTTTGGATTTCTAGCCGTCCGTGTACTTGTAGGTTATACGAGAAACTCGGAAGTCTGTTAAAAAACGGTTCGTTATCTGTTTCTAGGAGGCGCTTGGTCCCTAATTTCTTTAGTAACAAAAAACACAGCAAACATATTTCGAGCTCTTAAAAAAGAGTTCTTTCGGCTGTTCCTAAATCTTTTCTCAAGCTTTACACTTATATTGTGGGTTCTCCGTACGTTACATGTAGGCACTCAAATAATATGATGGCCATCAAATAATGAAATGCGAGGCAAGCGCCACGTAACTGTTCCTGAAGTCTTAATTAAAGAATTTTCCCACAACAACCTAACCTTATTGAACATAGTTTTCTATGTTCATTAAGATTAGTTTATGTGAAAAAATAAAATTTTTTGCTTAACTTTTTAGAACTTGATAATGGCAACTGTAACAACTAACATTTGTTTGTTACATTTTCAAAAAAAAATTACATTCCTATTTAAAAACTGGTTTGGACGGATTTTTTACGGGTTTGGTGAGAAAAACTAATCTCGTTATTGCAAATCTTGCGTATGTACAATTATCTGTATTTATTAATTGACAGGACTTCTGTAAAATTGCTTCGATGGCCGAAAACGGGAACAGAGTTAATTATCGGCCGCATTACGATTCTTTGCACGCGAATATAAATATATTCGTATATCAAACACGCTTATGATATACGGGATTACCTGTCTCAGGTATATAAGCTTAAGAACTAACTCGAAATACGATCCCTAAGTGAATCAAGAGGTCTATCTAAAACAAGCCAAAGTTGAGAGAAGCACCTTTCAAAACCAGAAGTGGAAATACTAATTTTGGATCCCAGCAAACGGCATTTGTTTGTGCGTTTTGCTGAAACGCCAGGTACCTGTGACCTATCTGTTTTTATGTTACTGTATATGGATTGAGAGCTTTTGAGTATGACTGAAATCCAGAATCTGCAGTAATGTTAAACCCTGGTAAAAATGTAATGATCTGCTAACGACAAATAACCCGTATTTATTGAGATAAATTCAATGAAAGGGCTAATTATAGTAATCAATAACTAGGACATGCTATGTTCTTGTGCATCATTCCTCTTAATTAGTGTATTTTATTTTAAAAAATGTTCACGGTGGCGGGAGGACACATTTGGATGGGTCCTTACCGGGTTGAGACTCGTCGTTTGATAGCTCGATACGCTTATGCTTCGGTCGAGGGTCTATTTATAATATAGCGGTAATTGCCAACGCTAGCTATATCGATTCTGAGATATTAGCATAATTTCTGTTGTTCCTAAGACCTGATTATATTGTAAGTGCTATTATCGATTAGCTAACAGATCTTCATTTCAGGCACCTGTACCAGTGACGTAGACGAAAGATACCAAAAATGCATAAAATGAAAGCAATGTGTGTAGTGTGATTTTATGGCATCGTAGAGTGATCAAGAGTATCGCTGTTGGCATTCACGTTTTTCGTACTCGAATTCAACGTTGGCCAGAGGTCAGATATACCCAATAACGAGATAAGAATGACTTTGCACAACTGATAGTGCGCTCGTACAAGAATCATCGCTTACGAAAGGTCAGTACACCGGTTTCCATAAGGCCATATCCTATTTTAAATGTTGTTCTTAACCTTATGTACGAAATGTACAAATTTCTCAAATCTAATAGAAATATGCCTGATCTGTAATATCTAGTGTAGACTGTGTTTCGCCGCTATATAGCCGCCTGTATTTTGATGACTACTGACAACGAAAGAACGGGTTCGAGATAGTGGACAAGTCTACTCATGCACCAACTGTTAAAATAGTGGGCAGATCAATCCCTGAGAAAGATATTCATTGAATGGCGGCTATTGAGTATCGTAGCATTTTTCTTTCGAGTCGGTTAGTCCTATATATACAGATTGTGTAGGCACAATACTTGCACGCGTAAGAATTTAGAAACATTGGTTCTGCGTCAATATGTCGCTATCTCAGCGTTCCGTCAATGTGGCCGTTTCGGCTTTTATCCCAATAGGTATATTCATCGCCATAGCTGATTTGTCAGCCAGAAGATGTTTTGTGCTAATTAAACTTCTTTCCCAATTTGCGCTTAAACATTTCGTCGTTTTTCTTGAATAGTGTAACCTTATCAAGCTTTACGTTGACTGGATGTATAGCGATGGATACAATTAGACAGTGGGTTAGCAATGATATTTCTACATCGAATAAGCTCTGTCGAGCCGAACAACATTACGCGCTGTAAAGTACGCTTAATATACAAATTACGGCCATTGGTTCATAAATGAATTTTATCTAATTCATGAGATTGTAACAAGATTTCTGCGAGCCCTAAAACTATTTAGCTCTCCAAAGCATCGATCATTACAAAAGAATCATTTTGCAAAAACACGACTTGAACGGCTTCAAGCTTTTTAAGTTTACCTTAACCATGTTACTAACATGTATCCTAGCATAAGGACAGAAATTTTGTACGTGAAACAGAGTCTTAAAGCTTGAAAAGGATACAGATCGCCCATTTTTACTCTCTGATGTTAACGCAATAGACGTGTCTAATGCTACGCAATGGCCGTACGAATATCAGCCATAAAATATGATATTACGTTTCCATTATAATTTGGCTCGTAACTTGATTAGAAATAACCGAGCCGTTGTTAAATGCTAATAAAGCAGAATTCAGTAAGTTAAGCGTTAGATACATTTGAGCTGGACAGCGTACAAAAGCGTGCAAGTCTAGAAGTGCTATAAATAACAAGACCGCATCACAGGCTGAAAAGTAACCGGAGTTAGGTTCAGATTTTCGTTCGGGCAGCCTAATCGTCCTTATTGCGTATCTGCAAGGATTATTCAAAAACAATAGCGAAATTTAACTAGTATGGGTATCATTAACTGTGCTAATACGCGCGTATAGGCATCCAGTTGAGCCCAGAACCCATTTCTGGAAACGTGTCCAAAATGCTTTATTGTTACTGGAGTATTTTGAACACAGTTCAAGCCTGCAAGGCCTCAAAGGCTATCATTTTAACCGTCAATGAGTGCTGGTAATCTCCGATATGCGTATTTATCAGCGAATCGCGATAACTGAGAACGGGGACAACGTATGAGGTGCATCACTTAGTTTTAAATAAATATACTTCTGTCATTCATAGAATTATAAAAATAGCGTAATGTAGGAACCTAAAGCAATGTTTATTTTCAACCAGAGGCATCCTACCTAATATTACTGCATATGAGCAATCGTAGCAGTTCGCATCGAGGGCAATACAACAAAAGATGCACTTCTCAAAGCACAGGTCTTTTCAGAAGGTCTCTATTTTTAGATTCTACAGAATAGAAAATTATTGATCTATGTTTGAACAAACGTTCCAGAAAGCCCTCTATTCATTTGAAGGAACTTCCATTTATAGTTGCTAACCGATCGATCCTTTAAACTGTGTGTGTGTGTGTGTGTAAATCTCCTCAAGTAACTTTCTACTTCTAAAAGTCATTTAAAAATAGCTATAGCGAATTTATTATTATAATGTAATTATATTATAATTTAATAATCAAATTAATAGAGCTAGAGATATTTTGAGCTTGGCATTCTGCAGTAGATTAATGAAATGCCTAAGGTGTAGCTTCCTTAATCGGGCGATTATCGGCTTTTTTTTTAGGGTGACAACCTAAGCGCGTTACGGCATTAACTTAGTCAATGCAATTATTATTATATAATATATATAATAATTGTAAATTATTAACGTCTCCATAAAGGGCTCCTATATACAAAGCAGAAGCTTTGCGCTTACAGAAGCTATCGAAGCTTTCGATCAGTGACGGCAGTGCGAACGTGCTTTCATATCGTGCATTACATAGAATTTAAACAATGTATGCATTTTTAAAGTGTTCGAATCTGACGGCTAAATGTCAGTTAATTAAATGTTATATGAAGAAGTAAGCTTACCCCCCTTTCTCTTCTGCTTTCACGTATTTACTGTAGCCGTAAGCAGTATACAACATTTTACACGCATTAACTAATATGGTCTAGCTCTGTCTACTCTATCTACCATCAGTAGAAGAAACACAATATTCCTGGTTACCATACGCCTAGAATATTCTTAGAGAAAAAAAATATCTTAAACATTGGTTGTTCCATTGATTACCGTAATGTTATGTTTCACGTATATAAGTTAGCATCCTTATACCATGATTTTCAGTTTCTGGCCGGTACGAAAATCATCCCCATTTCGGTACGACAAATGTTTCCCCGTTCCAGGTACATGCTCGTTAGCCATGACAAAGATGTCACATGGACGCTTAGTATGTAGTATGGTTTTAAATGTTTCGATCGCCTATACGGGATGCAGGGACCATCTGAAGCGTTAGAACTTTACAATTATCATGTGAAACATTACACAATGCTCTGTAAGACGTATAGAGTATAGCGAAAGGAAAATAATTGCTGCGGATAATAACAGTAAATTAATTAAAGATATCGCGACCCAAGAAATGATAGCAGTTTTCAAGTTATCGGTATAAATACAACAGGATTTTACTTGTACCCTGAGCTGGTCCATACGTAGGATTAGTTCCCTTGAGCCTTACTCATGTTCACTGAAGGCGACAGCCCTTATCCGCATTGCAAGGGTACGGTAAACTTTTTTTGCCAAACAAACGGTTATGACGAACACAATGACTTATGATCCTATAACGGAACTGTTGTGCAGAATTTTAAAGCATTCAAATCGGTACATAATTACGTTTAAGTATTATTAATATATATTTATATCTTTTTGAGATATTGTTTTAACAGTTGTACTTATTTATTGTGTGAATAAGTGCTCAGAATCACTTGTTTGACATAATATCAGGATGGCAAAGCATATATACTTTTTTTTTTAGACATGTTTTAGAAAGTAAGCACTTGAGTTGAAACAGGTACAGGAAAAGCTCTATATATGAGCGAACAGCCGTATAAGTTGCCAAATTCAAAATAAGCTTTACAACTAAATTCGGATAAAGTTTGGATAGGTTAAGTTAAGCATTTATTATTTGGTTTCCTTTAATCGTTTGCAGGATAAGGTTAGGACGATGTTCTAAATATTTAGTCCTGATTGAACCCGGATAGGTACTCATCGTCTATTGGTCACCGATTGCGATCTCTCCTGAAGTACGTGTAGAATGTGGATTTATAAGGAGTGTAAGCTGAATTGTATCTGCATTCACCCTGCGGGTAACACGAAACGAGGACAGCTCGCGAATAAAGACGTTTATTTACAGAGTGCCGATTAGGGGTGCAGGCTCTATAAAACTGTATGTACAATTTTGATGTCATCCATTCACGACCTGAGGGTATTTTCGCTATAACCGAAATACTGCTCACAAGAATCGGCGTATAATAACCTTTTACTATAAACCTAAATCATGAATCTATCAAGCTATTTTAGAAAAATGTTTGTTTCGAGGCCTAGTGCATACGAAAATATCATGCGCGACAATTTAGGCATGTCATAGACTCGAAGACGCTATTAATCGTCCTCTGGACAGACTTCAGATGCATTGAAGCTACATTGAGAGTGCACGAATTAGCTCGCTAGTACAGTAACTGAAGACATGTGAAGGAATGCAACTTACGTCCTAAAAGTTGACGGCTAACCCAGAAGCTTAAGTTTGCAAATCATGCGAAGCGTCGCACGTACACACGCTGTACAGCTGCTAATTTTGTACAGAAGATCATCTTTTCAGATCGGAGGTATTGTACCAGAATTTCACCCCATTTTATGGACAACCTTGTTGTATGGCGTGGGCCCCAGGCAGGAAGTATTTTCGAAGCGTTTGCTTTCACGTAACTGCTGATGGTTCTCGTTAACAAAAGATAGTAAAAGACGCTGTGTGGCCGAAGCTGAGCAAGCTCGATCTGGATAATATATACTTTTAAAGGGACTGTGCCGCTCGCTATTACGCATCCGAAACGCTGATATTACTGGAGAGAACACTTACCCACTAAACGCCCTACCCTTTTTATACCATTTAACATCACTAAATGAAATTTTCCAAAAACTAGATCTATACTACATGACTATCCATATCATATAGGTTGTTAAAGCTAGAAATGTTAAAGAGAGGATCATGGTGTCGTTTCGAACGTGTGCCGAGAGCCCAAGCCGGTCACCTTCGTGCCATTAGCTTGATATCATAGATATTGCTGGGAAAGGTGCTGTTATCAATTATGGTTTTGAATCGATATATCGACTATGAATGGCTCTATAACTAAATTTACCGTTTGAATGCTTTGTTCTGACCAATAGACGTAGCCTGTTAGTATTTCCTAGCAAACTCTATAAGCATTTTCATTGAAACGCGAAAAAATACGTAACTGATTTTTATGTGAATTAAAAACGTCCGCAAAAGTTTTTTAATTTTATTTAAAGTAAGCATTTTTAACTCTTTCTTGTTCATTTTACTGTACCGTTGATCTTTATTTCGCTTATATTTGTCAACCTATTTCGCGCCTCATTTCATTTAAATGCTACACTTTTCTTTACATAATTGGTTAGATAGGGTACAGCATTATATGATCGAGCAGCACAGCATCTAATCTCACAAATTGGTCACATGGTTTACTTAGTATCAAAAAGATATAGGCTGCAATGAAAAGTGCCTACTGAATGATGGAATTGTGCTTGTTTGCCCTCTATAAATTAGTGCTTATTGTTCTACTGACAACGTGGATATCTCACTCAAGCTGACGTTCGTCGCCTACATGCTTTTGATCATTATAAATACTGTCTGCTTATGTCTGGCCTCGTTTGCAGGAATCCTGTAGCTGCGCCCGCTCAAGCGAGTCTAGCTGGGACTCATTTATAGTCAATGAATATAGCTTGTAGAAGGTTTACTTTCGGATGACGCATTATACGTTCAAACTAAAAGTTTACTGTTCTCGCTCATAAATCCTGCAACCCTCAAGGGATTAAGTTTAATTGACGTTCAAACAACAGAATAAGACGACTTATTACGTAAATAATGGGCTGCACTCCTTGAGCAAAGCGCCATCAAGAAGCTATCAGTCGATACAATTTATTGGAGGAAAGTTCAAAGACATTTTCATGAGTTCAGCCGGTAATTAGGATAATAATACATGTACATATACATCTAATACATCCTTAAGGTTATCTGCCCGCATATATCTCAAGGAGGGAACGACCCTTTAACGCCGGCGCAGAGTTCACTACGAACAAAGAGCCGTGTTAGCATTGACAACAAATCTTGCCTGGAAATAAAAGTTTATATATACAAAAATCATGGATGTTGAGTTTGTCAAAACGTAATTCGCTGTAACTTTTCTCCGAGTACGTTGCACTTACACGGTTTTGCCAAGCCATGTCAGAGGCTTCTGCGTAATCCTGGTAACTCTAGTAAAATTTCAATGACAATTCCGATACACAACCATTTGAGTAGTGCCGAATAATAGAAAAGAAGTAGCCTGCTGAGAAGTCCTGTTTCAGTAATGTCTATGGGAAGAATAAGCATATGGTGCGCACAAGATGGTTACTGAGTTACAGCAATGGAAGCGTTAAGGATACAATACTAGCTAACACAGAAGAGCATGCGTATCAGGATACTTGGGCATTACCGCAGTTGGTCAGCTGGCTCGTATTTGAAGCCTTTGTCGCCAGAAAAGTCTGCTGAAAAGTGGTGATACATACTTTATCTACAAATCAGCAAGTAGAAAGTTACATTAATTCGTTTATCTATTGTAGGGCGATATGCTCCTAATTACACTATACTGCTCCACGCAAACATACTAGCTCAATTTAGGATCCAGATGGAAATACAATCTTACATTTTATATACGACACATTGATTATAAATCTAAATATAGTTCATAGAAATCTACCTAAATTTTGTGTCTGGCCAAGTTTTACATTTACTCGTAGACAATTCTATTATAGACATGTATATATTCCTGTGTGCATTACCACCCTAACTAGTAACTAGTCTAAATGACGGTGGCAATCTAATATTAATAGGTAAATATCTATACAAAAATACAATAGCAAGATATCAGGTAGGTATACGTAAGGCAATTCATAGGTGAAGACAACACTATTTTTATACCGAGAGAGTGCATTTCCTCTGTAGATAATGTAATAAAAATCAAAGCCAACTCGGACAAAGTCCTTTAACAGATCGAAGGTTCTACTTTTATACCTTTTAAGGCGGCGAGAGATGTGGAGACTTATTGCAATAAAAAAAAAAGTTGTAACTATGCAACGTATTTCTAACAGGCACCATCAATTCTATGAGTTTCTGATACTACGTTATAGGCGGAAGTATAATTGAGAATATTCAATAAGAACTAGTTATCATATCACACGTATGTCTGCACATCTATAAAATAAACACAGTCGTAAATTTCTCATCGGTCGCTCGATGAAGCGCCCTCCTCAGATACAGCTTGTCGCCGACCGCTTCTCGTTTAATGCGTTTGGTTTGTGATCCCTTATTTCAGCAGATTTATGAGTTATTCTATCTAGTTTATATCTACAAAGACTGTATCGGCGATATTAAGGTCGAAAATGCCCACCAGCGTTTCGCAAGCCAAATATTACCTGCGTCACTGAGAGCGTATGTCAATTTTACGCCTTTCCCACGTATCCTTTTGGATACGCTCAGATTATCAATAATTTTTTGCACTAATTTCTTTTAATTCTCTACTCCAGACCAACGTTTTTGGCATTCTGGTACTTTTCGTAAAAATTCATCACAATAAGTGCTCGTGTAATATCACAAGATGACTACCTGTAAAGCGTACGCGTTAACATTTCGTACTGATTATCTATTATCGTATACCTTACTACTTTATACTGGTTCTATATATATTGACTATGTCAACATAGTTTGTACCATTGATGAACGTAGCTATAGATAACGAACCAGAAAATATAGGAAAATGCAAAGGTTCAAAGGTACGTTACTCTCAATGCAACGATTTAGGTTGCCTGACACATTTGCAATATTTCGAAAAATGATAGATTTAGGAGGAAAATGAAATGTTAATTATGGTACTAAAAGCCATTGGAAAAACACCTACTCGCCGAACGCTTCCTTTGAGATAGAGATTCCCCGAAGGTAATTGCGGCGTACAATCGGGACGTAGCGTTTGGAAACAAGGACTCATTTTAAATAAATTAATAGGTTACTTGGATTCAATAGAGCGGCCATCATGATCATTGGGTTTGGGGCCCATGGGCCGCTTGTCGGGTATCAAGAATCAATGCTTCGTGCGAAAACTATTTATAGAGCACGAAATGACTCGATGCGTCAAGCAAACGCATCAAGAAAACTTCATAGAAGCGCCTGTCTAAACGTTGGAAACAAACTATAAGCATGTTCAAATAGTGACGGTCATCAACTCTATCAGCGTATTACCGAACTATATTATTCGAACTATTTATTTTTAATCACTATGGCATTGTAATGTAACGTTACAGGAGTATTCAGGTGGCTCCATTGAAAATGTGTTGCGACCATTTGTACAGCTCCTGGTACTTTAACAGATGTAAAACGACCCCCGACACACCCTCCCGCCCCAGCTGTTACGCGACTTTT
>NW_019213148.1:0-1406 GCF_002532875.2 Varroa jacobsoni
TACTTGCGGAAAAGGTAAGATTTATTTGGTACTCGAAAGCTCTAATGAGCTTGGCTGTCTGGCCATTGCGGCAAAGAAGAGCTCCATCTAGTACCTGAAAGCTCTAATGAGTTTGGCCGTCTGGTACTTGCGGAAGAGGTGAGATTTATTTAGTACTCGAAAGTTCTAATGAGTTTGGCCCTCTGGCCGTTGCGGCGAAGAAGAGAACTATATGGTACTTGAAATCTCTAATGAGTTTGGCAGTCTGGCCGTTGCGGCAAAGGAGAGATCCATCTAGTACCTGAAAGCTCTAATGAGTTTAGTCGTCTGGTACTTGCGGAAGAAGATTTATTTGGTACTCGAAAGCTCTAATGAGCTTGGCTGTCTGGCCATTGCGGCAAAGAAGGGCTCCATCTAGTACCTGAAAGCTCTAATGAGTTTGGCCGTCTGGTACTTGCGGAAGAGGTGAGATTTATTTAGTACTCGAAAGTTCTAATGAGTTTGGCCCTCGGCCGTTGTAGCAAAGAAGAAAGCCATCTAGTACTTGAAAGCTCTAATGAGTTTGGCCTTCTGGCCGTTGCGGCAAAGAAGAGATCCATCTAGTACTTGAAAGCTATAATGACTTTGGCCGTCTGGTACTTGCGGAAGAGGTAAGACTTATTTGGTACTCGAAAGCTCTAATGAGTTTGGCCGTCTGGTACTTGTGGAAGAGGTGAGGTTTATTTAGTACTCGAAAGTTCTAACAAGTTTGGCCCATGGCCGTTGTAGCAAAGAAGAAAGCCATCTAGTACTTGAAAGCCTGAACGAGTTTGGCCCCCCGGTCGTTGTAGCAAAGAAGAAAGCTATATGGTACTTGAAAGCTCTAATGAGTTTAGCCCTCTAGACGCTGCTGCGAAGAGGAGAGCTATGTGGTACTTGAAAGCTCTAATGAGTTTGGTCGTCTGATACTTGCGGAAGAGGTAAGATTTATTTGGTACTCGAAAGCTCTAATGAGTTTGGCCGTCTGGCCGTTGCGGCGAAGAAGAGAGCTATATGATACTTGAAAGCTCTAATGAGTTTGGCCGTCTGATACTTGTGGAAGAGGTGAGATTTATTCAGTACTCGAAAGTTCTAATGAGTTTGGCCTTCGGCCGTTGTAGCAAAGAAGAAAGCCGTCTAGTACTTGAAAGCCTGAACGAGTTTGGCCCCCCGGTCGTTGTAGCAAAGAAGAAAGCTATATGGTACTTGAAAGTTCTAATGAGTTTGGCCCTCTGGACGTTGCTGCGAAGAGGAGAGCTATATGGTACTTGAAAGCTCTAATGAGTTTGGTCGTCTGGTACTTGCGGAAGAGGTAAGATTTATTTGGTACTCGAAAGCTCTAATGAGTTTGGCCGTCTGGCCGTTGCGGCGAAGAAGAGAGCTATATGGTACTTGAAAGCTCTAATGAG
>NW_019213148.1:1792-2818 GCF_002532875.2 Varroa jacobsoni
CTAGTGAGTTTGGTCGTCCGGTACTTGCGGAAGAGGTAAGATTTATTTGGTAGTCGAAAGCTCTAATGAGTTTGGCCATCTGGCCGTTGCGGCGAAGAAGAGAGCTATATGGTACTTGAAAGCTCTAATAAGTTTGGCCGTCTGGCCGCTGCGGCAAAGAAGGGATTCATCTAGTACCTGAAAGCTCTAATGAGCTTGGCCGTCTGGCCATTGCGGCAAAGAAGAGATCCATCTAGTACTCGAAAGTTCTAATGAGTTTGGCCGTCTGGTACTTGTGGAGGAGGTAAGATTTATTTGGTACTCGAAAGCTCTAGTGAGTTTGGCCCTCTGGCCGTTGCGGCGAAGAAGAGAGCTATATGGTACTTGAAGCTCTAATGAGTTTGGCCGTCTGGCCGTTGCGGCAAAGAAGGGATTCATCTAGTACCTGAAAGCTCTAATGAGCTTGGCCGTCTGGCCATTGCGGCAAAGAAGAGATCCATCTAGTACTCGAAAGCTCTAATAAGTTTGGCCATCTGGTACTTGCGGAAGAGGTAAGATTTATTTGGTACTCGAAAGCTCTAATGAGTTTGGCCCTTTGGCCGTTGTGGCGAAGAAAAGAGCTGTATGGCACTTGAAAGCTCTAATGAGTTTGGCCGTCTGGCCGATGCGACAAAGAAGAGATCCATCTAGTACTTGAAAGCTCTAATGAGTTTGGCCCTCTGGCCGTTGCGGTGAAGAAGAGAGCTATATGGTACTTGAAAGCTCTAATGAGTTTGGCCGTCTGGCCGTTGCGGCAAAGGAGAGATCCATCTAGTACCTGAAAGCTCTAGTGAGTTTGGCCGTCTGGTACTTGTGGAAGAGGTGAGATTTATTTGGTACTTGAAAGCTCTAATGAGTTTGGCCCTCTGGACGTTGCTGCGAGGAGAAGAGCTACATGGTACTTGAAAGCTCTAATGGGTTTGGCCGTCTGGCCGTTGCGGCAAAGAAGAGATCCATCTAGTACTTGAAAGCTCTAATGAGTTTGGCCGTCTGGTACTTGTGGAAGAG
>NW_019213149.1:0-74610 GCF_002532875.2 Varroa jacobsoni
TATACATATACATATATATAATTTTTTTGAGAGGGTAAATAACCGTTTTCCACAACCGGAACCATTATTTAGCTATATTATTGAACATACATATGATCATATTGCATTTCTTCGAACAAGTTTCAAAAAAAAAAGAAAACAGTGTATAGATCAACGCGTATTTGGTCTATTTTCTTGTCAAAAAATAGATATATCTATATAACAGCAGCCTATGTTTTGCATAGCAACTTCCTGTGATTATCAAATTCAACATTTATGTCTTCGCTGATCGCAGACGAGCGAAAATAAAGTACAAGTTCTTAGGGTAAGATGACTGCACCGGGCCGGAGTCGTCCTCGAACATATTCGTGAAACGACGACACGTCGGATCAACAATCAGCGATATATCATCGTCATAATTAACTAAAGATTTTACACAAACCAAACTCATCGGTTGCAAATAAGCAAAGGATTTTTGTATCTGAGATAGGCCCAACACCAGCAGTTAGCAGCAACCGTGTCACACGAAAGGCTCTATAATAGTTCCCTAAAGTTAACACCGGTTGGAATGCCTCGATTTAATCATCGCCGTCAGTGGGATAGCAGAACTGAATCTTGGGACGGACCGATTTGACGAACAGAAACCGAAACCGAAAACAACAACAACAACAACAACAACAACAGCAACAGCAGCAGCAGCAACAACAACAAAAGATTTGCTGATGTATCTAAGAACAGTGATCAAATCCCTTATTTGAGCCAACAGCTACTAACATAGAGAGGAGGAGAGAGAGAGAGAGAGAGAGAGAGAGAGAGAGAGAGAGAGAAGAGAGTGCGCCATCTTAGACACTGCCCAACCGCCCTCTTAAAGACTCGAGTTGTTTTCTTCCAGAAATAACAATTTTTAACACTGTTCCGCCCTGTGTCATCAGATCAGCTAGGGCAGCTTGGTGCGTCCAGCGGATTATGAAATAGAAAATGGAAACAGAATTTTTTAAGCGCGTTTTGAAACGATGCAATTGATGCAGTTAACCAGACAGACAGAAATGAACGTAGACACACAAAACATATCACTTGTTAGAAGGTCATCGACTTATAACGCAGAGATATAACACAATTCTGTTGGTCCAATGAATCACTTCAGTTCCTTGTTACTGTGATTGAAAAGCGCTTGGAAACGCAATCTGCTTCGTGTCCCTGCCCAAAAGATCAGCCGCCTTCCCAATTGAGAAATATCATCGGTCATTGTTTTACTACTTCAGGCCATATATCGAACGGAATAATGAATTTTATATACAGAAATTCCTAGCATGGCTAAGATAACTGCAACAATAGGTGACGAACGTAAACATCGTCAAACAAAGTTGAATTTCCAATTCGCTCGATGGCGTTCATGGCGGTGCTAATTTGATGATTTCGACACGAGCCTTCTTAGACAGTGTTTGACCACCCTGTGACTGACGAGATTCTTGAGGCACAGAGGTACCTTGAGTATGTTCTATTGCTACTAATTCTTTTGTATTTAGTTGTTGCTGTTGGCCTGCAGGTTCTTGAGTGGCTGGGCCTCGTGTAATGCTAATCGTTATTCGCTTTGACATTAAAACGAAATCGGTCATTCGCTTCCGAGCTTCTTCTGGCCGGTAGCCTTCTTTTTGACGCTCCTGTACGCGCGGCATGGTCATTGCAAACGTCTCAATCAAAGCGTCAGGACAACTACAGTCGTGCACCTCTCGCAGATGTCGCTGTAGAAGTGGCGCGGCGATCGTCACCTACAAGATCAGAACGTAGCAGAAGCACGTGATTTATATTGTCATTCTTAATTAGAGACAACGCGAAATTTGGTTTTTAGTCCAAACGGCAAAATAAAAACAGTTTTCTAACAATAATTTCAGCACAATTGCACCGCACGATAAGGTAGGATACTATAATTTGCCGCCGCCGCCGCCGCCGCCAACAACAAGATCCTCAAGCAAAAATGAACGATACTCATATTTCGATAGTAAACGAGATAAAACACCTTGTTAGCATGATGAGTTGATATAGAATGTAGTAGTTAGCACCTCTGTCCGTGCAAAGATCCTAATTATTTAACTAGGTATACCTCTCCACAAATTTCGCAGTGGTAGTATAGCTGTTGTTTCGTGTGGTACTCCGAATGTTTGAGGAGTTCTTCGGGAGTCTGGTAGAACTGTTTACAGACTCGGCATTGCAGAGGATCGAGTGCGCACTCCCTGCGGTGAGCGAGAAGGTCCGAACGTGAGGGGAATGTTCGACTGTAGTGGCAGAGAGCGCAGGTAAATTGTCTCCGAGGGTGTACACGTTCAATATGAGCAGTCATATCGTCCTTCGACGATACGCTCAGGCCGCAGTAGTAACAGCTACGTTCGAAACGAAGTAAAGGCAGATGCTCAATTGAGATGCTACGAAATGTGTCACCATGTATACTATTACTCGTATGAATAACATAATAATACAAAATATGCGAAAAAAAAAATATCAGTCATACACGACGCCTGACTTAGATACACATCAATAGCTGAACGTTTCTTCATCACTCAGTATTTCGCAACGTATTCCTGTGCACATTGGCATAAGACGACGTATCGAGGCCTGCTAACGGCCTTCACTGCGTTATACGTCCAAATGATTATCGATTGATGTTAGACATCGAGCAATAGTTAGCGTCTAGTCCTACCGAGAATGAAACAGCACTCTTTAATCGAATGCTGCTACGTTAAAAGACTGACAAAAATGGAAACGTTTGCAGACAAATCGCGCACCAGCTATTTTGTGTACGGTGATTTTTTCGATGGCCTATGTACTTTCGATGAGTTTCGAGCACCTTGCCACAGAACTCGCAGGGAAAATGGCCGCGGTGCTGTAGTAGTTCGTGGGAGGCCAGCGAGTCGCGGGTCTGGAACAGTAGCTTGCATTCTGCGCAGGGATAGAGTTGGTGTACCTGCGAAATCATAAGTCAAAACACAGCTCCGATTGAATCGACTGGCTATTCTGCTATACGCTGACTACGATCGATACAAAGTGAATTTCTATAATATCTGAAAGCAAGCTTTCGTGTGAAGTGGCGAACGTCTGCTTCAGACTCGGTTGCTCATACATCCACCTGCTAACAATGCCGAGCAGTCTAAATGGTACTAGCAACAAACAGGTGCTAGTATTTAGCTAAAGAGAGCTTGTTGATTTAGATAACTAGTTGTATAGAATACAAGACGATTTTGGTTGAGATACGTAATTATCAAGGTTAAGGAATCACTCCCAAAAGGGATGCCAATTGATAAAACTTTTCGTTACCCTCTGCAAATGAAAGTTGAGTTGTACTGCCGAAGTAGAAGACGCTTCACACAGATGACAACCGTAAACCATTCGACTGGTAGTACCAAACGAAGTTACCGAATTGTTTGGCTGGAAGGTGAACACATGCTCTCATAAAAATACAGCTCAGTAAAAGCCCACATCTATTGGACCTCCACACACGAATAGTTCAGGGTCAACGCATATATATAACATAAATCAACATTTGTTAGCTGCCAATGCATGGTGACATTGAGTATAGAAGACTTCAAATATTCAAAGTAACACCCACTAATACTACTTCAATTGCTTCTGTTCGACTAAAAACTGTTGTGCATGTTAGCATCTTGTATATGTAACCGCAATCTGCGGTGTTTTTTTACCATTGTTGTGAATAATAATAGATCACTGAACGTCCCTACGCAGTTCGTTCTCGCCGACTATGATGATTCTTTCGTCTTTAATATCGCCTTCATTTCATTGAAATTAGATAACTAACGCGGTATATAGATGGCACCCTAAGGTTTAATAAATAGATTTTTACCTGGGAGTTACTGCTCTCCGAAAAAACACTAGTAGTTTTACCTTACTGGTAATTTCTTCTCCATCGCTACCCACGGGAAAGAAAGCTGGCTTCGGTGTCGAACGAGTCTTCGGAGTTTCATCTGCAATTAGCTGAGGGTGCTTAAACTGCCCCTGATGGGGCTGCAGTTGTTGGAATTGCGGTTGTGAGTCCTTACATGACGGGTAGATCTGGGTAATGCAGAATAGATCGGGCGAAGCGTTTATCACGTTCGGATTTACGTCCATCTGAAGCGTTCAGGATACACAACACATTCCGTATGCTTTACTTACCTATCTTACATCTTTGCATGAAGAATGTTACGGTTGAGATTTTTATTATGCAATTATATAACTGGGGGACGGAGGGGCTGTTAGCTAGACTAGAATATTATACACAAGACGACGTCCATAGAAATACGTTTTGACGATGGCCATTGCCAGCGCTCGTAACGGTCTTGCCGACTTGCATTGATATTCTGTGCTAGACTATTATAAATACCCTTACGAGCGAAAAAAAAATCCGAATTTTGTATACAATCATTTGACGTGATTTGGGTATGCAGGTATTGATGGCGCCTCCCTTTGAATGTAGCAATGCGAAAACTCGCTGTAGGTAATATGCTTGTATCGCAGATGTCCACACGTTAACTGTATGGTAAACGTCTCCAACACATTGCACATAAGGAAATTTTTAGCTTTTTAGGCAGAGGCCCAATTACTCAAACCACCGCGACGTGTATGTAATCATCACGTAAACCACAACACGTATAGACAAGTGCGCGGATTTTGCGTTGCCCTTATTCTACCTATGCGCTCAAAGAGGGCCCTGGTACGGGGAAGTTGCATCAAAGTTAAGGACCTTTGCTCATTCGACTCTGGACATCGAATGTTCCGGTAACTGTGCTCTACACTGTGCAGTTCAGTCAGCTGTGCCACCCTCCTACGTTCGCCTGTCTCTACACAAGCAGTCCAATAGAAATTGTTTAAACAACGTAGCGGTTTTGGTCTATGCATGTTGCCAAGACAGATGATATCTTTCGGTCCGCCAGCTGGCTGGTAGCTATCAGTGATTTCAGAACGACTTACTAATAAACACGCGTTTATTAAATGCTTCGGTCCGCGCTAAAATGTACAGCATTTTTATTAAGTTTCAGTCGCTAGCGACAGGCAAGGGTCTTCGGTCTTAAAAGTAGATGTGTAGCCAGTGTTTTCGAACATCCGATAGTGCAAACGACAATGGTAATCTAATTTGATTCAAATCTCTTGATACGGAGGGTGTCTCAAGACAAATGACAAAATCGATTAGGTCATTGGACAAACTTACTTACCTTGTCTGTTCTGTGACCATATTATAATTTGCTAATTTTTACCCTATTTAATTTAGTAGTAGAGGGTTTAGCGTGAAACAGACAAACAAGCACCTTTCGAATTCGCCAAAACATTGGGTACTCGCTATTCATAAGTAGTTTCTTATACATTTCTAGCAGCGGCCGTAGATTTGCCTGTGTATTTTGGCTGGCCTTTCAAAGTTCTACCGCTTTCTTATATCACATTGCGCCCTAAACGCTGCAAACATAAAACAAATGCGACGATTAAAATTACTTCGCGATCCTGTCCACAGCAATGGCTGTTCACTAGAAAAAGAAATTGTCTCAGAAGAGACAAATGCATCTTACCGTACCGGAACATCTATTTACAAATCGATAACACCGTGCAATTGACCTATTGATAGCCATATTGGCTTGCCCTCTTTGATCTGGCATTATGTTTACCAATGTAGCCGAGGAAACAAGTGGCACTTATTCTCGTACCATGCACAATGAAGAAATCTCAAAACACAGAGCGTCGCGACTGACAGATTTGTCTACAAATCGACCGTCGGAACTTGATTCGAGCCGTTCAGTACTTACTGTGTGTATATTACTATTATTTCTACTGAAAGTTGGATTTTGTCCAACTTTTCGTTATCTTTTGTCTTTTTCAACTTTTGTGGGAACTCTTCCAATATTGTGGATTAGAATATAGGATATATTCGTGCAGTTAAATCGACCGCTCACAAGACGTTATTGGAGTCACAATTTTCTCTCTAAGTGCGCATGAATGAGCAGACAGCTCAGAAAGCCAATCGGAACATATCGTTGAATTGTCTAAACGTAAGTAAATTCTGTAAGTCATTTACCTGTTTCATCGGGTACGCTTATAACAATGGCTGACACGAACATATGGTTTCTGCTAAGTTTTCGAAGCTCTTTGTGCGAGCAAGCTGAGTCAACCTTTGGACATGTATAACTTGTAAATCAACATATTCTGTTGGCTGGAACATCGATGGCGACTACGCAGCATTAACACTGCTGCTATTATGAGCAGAGTCACAGAGCACATCTGCTAGCGTATGTTAAGTTGTTACCCAGGAAACCCCTTATAGGTTCGAAATGTTCCAAACAGAAAAAGCAATATATTGCGTGAAATTTTTCCCTGTTTTGGACTTTACGTAGTCGCTAGATAAACGATTCAATAACGAATGCGTTAAATTGGCGATAAGCTGTATACATATTTTTCCTGTACAATATGTAAAACATCCCGATTTATTATGATTGTTAAATATAAGGCTATCAAAGGCCTCTATTTTAAGGACATCCTCATTTGCTGCCATTTATTATAAATCTATGGGTCTAGGTTCTAAGGCATAATCCAACTAAGCGTTTACAGATAGAGTGAAATTATGATACTCAAAAAGACGACTAATCCATACAATTTAGTGATTGTTTTTATTTTGTTAGAAGTAAAGTTAGGACATAATGGGTTACTGGTAGGTGTTTTAGCAGTCGACATGGTGGACCAGGTTTCAAGACTTCATATTTACACGTTTAAAACTGAAATCTCTCATTTATCCCACTAGAAATCCATATGATATACCCACTTCGATGCATCTATATTATGAGATGTCGGCTAGAATAAATATACATAGAATAAATATTTGCCTACCTTCTCTAGTGACGACCCTGTCGCTAAAAAAACTTTTTTACGTACGTTAAAAGGTACGGTGATAAGAAAAACAGCTACCGCGGCTATTAGTTAGTTCTACTGCTTCTGACTTGCCATGCCCCAAAAGCACTTTCGTATCATCCCCGTTAGGCCCGGGTCCGGGGCCTGTCATTGAAGCACTATGTTCTTCAGTTCGTGATCTTCTGATTCGGCCTTTGACATAATTCCACATGCTTTCGCTCGGATTGAAGTCAAATGAATTTGCAGGCCATGGCAGGACCTGAATATGATCAGCAATAACATTTCAGGGACACATTTTGCCCTTTCGCATAGTGACTTGTCATACATAGTTCCCAACCGAACACAATTCTCCCCACAATTCTGTCCCATCTAGGGCAGCGTCTTTCGTTTGAATTATTGTCTCACTGTATTGTCTTTTTGCCATAGTCCTGCTGAGGAAATATCAGGCTTTTGGTATCACTTTGGAGCGTTTTATGGAGACCGTCGTTCTTCCGGCACGGTTAAGGAACTGTTAAATTTTTTTTTGGTTCCGTTAGAATGACTCTGTCTCCCCACTGCGCTACGCACCGTTTGTTATTTTTGTTTTCTGGTTTTCTCGATGACCGAGTCGGCTTATCATTCACCTTTTGTATTATCCCATTGTCAACTCTACAGTCCGATATTGCGATCGATTCTTCCACCAAATTCTCTTTGCGTTCGCTTTTTTTGTATGAATCTAACTATAAAAAATCGCAGCTCTTGCATGGAATCTTTCCCAAGTCACACTTCAAGTTCACATGTAGTAACAAAAGTACAAAAATTAACTTTAGTATGGCTCGTGATGAGAGTAACGATAACTGCTCTACGATACCTAGAACCACCTTTTTCTCTCCATGAGTGAAAGAGGACGGAATCAGGTACCTAAGTATAGTGGCCCGAATATTCCCGCACGTTGTTCATACATGAACAGCCATTACACCACGCGTCTTAGTAGATGCTTCTTTAGCGACCGTCTCACTGGAATTGCAGAGCGAGGCAACTTTCACATAAAAAACACATACGTTCATTTCGGGCGCGGGTATAGTGTATGAAAATTCTGGTCTACGTATATGTATGTATGTATATAGTGTGCGACACCTAAAATGGGAAAATCCTTAGTGAGCTGTTTGCAATAACGGGTATGCATTCATCCGCTACAAGACGAAAGTTCGAAGGCCATTTCTTTCTACAACAAAACAACAAGCATGGCGAACAACGGTGCGTCGGTTTTGAAGTTTGAGGGAAGATCAATTATTATCGAATCGGTACGCGCTAAACAAATACTCATCGAAATCATAGCCCCGAAGCGACAGCGTACAACGTCGCGAATGAGTATACAGAAGAAGCAGAATCAGGTTCTAGCACAGCACAGAAAATCCATGGTAGAAAAAAATATTTCGCAAAGCTGCTAACGAAGAAAGTGATGAAAATGAGCGTTCGGTGTTAGGAAGTGCTCATGAAGACACGCAAAGTCACGCCATACTGCATACGAATCGACAGGTGCTCTCTGAGGTCAATAAGGGTTTGACCGATGCTATATGCCGCTCAGTTCTTTCAAGAATAAAGCGTCGTCTTCGACTTCGAGCAGCAGGTTTTGTATTTCCGATACAAAAATGGTCCGCAGACAATGATCGCTAACGAATTTGCTAACAAGATGTTTTATCTAGTCCATAGATGCATGGATCATAGTTGTAGCTATGGCTGTGTAATAATGCAGTTGTAAGAACTGGCTTTTGCAGCTTACGGGCTGTTTGCAAGTATCAGATAGTCGTTCAACATATCTACCAAGTTCAGTGCAAAGGTAAACCAGCCTCAATCATCAGAAGTGAGATGCTCAAAGCTTTACGGCAAGTCGAATATTGTGGTCTTTTTTTATTTGGAACTTCCCCACTATAACTTTAGAAGCCATGTGAGCGTATTAGCACAAGTATCTTCAACGTTAACTTGAACTTTGCACAAATATGGTCCCGAATGGGTGCAATAATTTAAACATGACAAACTGACCCTCAGCCTGGATTTTACTCAAGCAGAGCAGACGCAGTACACTCCCACCCATATAATAATTAAGCGAGTTAAATAGAGCGTTCGTGTGTTCGATGCGTAAGTTTGGCTTCTTCATCTACTATATATACAGGGTGCGGTGTCTAAATTTTCTTATACTCCGTTTCTAGGATTCTGAAAGGGGGTTTCAATATCTGCTTTTGTTTCTGTTGCATGTGCTAGAAGCGTCATTGACAGTCATGACAACGTACGGCATAAAAGAAGCCAAAACTGCCAACAAAAACAAAAGTTGCAAAGAAATTTCGAAAAGACTAACCGTTAGAGCTTAAACGAGCTTTAAAACGAGCGTTAATTTTTGCATTATGAATCCAGGTATATTAAAAATAGCTCTTTGAGCCCCCTTTGTAGGTTTGTGGACCTCTTAAATTTAAACGCTATTGAAAATTTCTCGGTTTGCGTTACGCAAATCCTTTCCGGATTTACAGAAGTTACATCAAAACTGGCAGTTACATAGATTGTCGATTTCGGTCAAAAATATACAAATGTATATTTTTATAGAGATTGTATTGCGCGTGCCTGTGTAGCGTGAAAACATGTAGCAGCTCTGTATCCATCAAGATTAGATCCCAATAACCAACCGTCACCATTATTTTATTATAATGTACACCGCATTAAAATTTAATATATTAAAATTTTGCACTGCATGTTTAATTAATGATATTTATTTACAAATATAATTTCCCTTACCTCTATAGAAATGAATAAAATGGGTTTCATAGCAAAAGAGGGTGAGGCGGGGCCCGCGGTTCCTTACCACTGTCTGTCCTAAGAAATCTTCAATAATGATCTTGTCTTCTCAAAAATGAGCCCTCATAGTGGTTCTATTGGCCTGATTTTTTGTGACTTGTTCCAGGTGCCTTATAGAAAAAACAAGGGAGACAATGAAGTCAATTAGGTAATTCCTTTTGCCCGTAAACGGTCAAATAATTTGCCCATGAAGTGTAATGCTAATTCGTTTTAACCATTACTCCGAGTACAGTTTACCGATGATAGTAACGCGCTAACTAAACATCACAATTCTGGCGCGTCTCTCAGCTCGAGGTGTGGTGTTTCAGCACTATGTTGCGTAGACAACTTACACGCAAGGTCGACAACTAAATAATTTGTGCGCCCGAATTTTATTGCGTAAATAAGCCTAATGTATGCTACGTAAAACTTTTTCGGCCCGCAACCTAAAGCTTGTAAGGTTGTCGATTTTCGCTTAGCCAGTGCTTCACATTAGGTAAACCACACATTAGGCGATACGAATCAAATACTTCAGTAAGCTAATTACAGGAGACATGCAACGCGGATGCAGGATGTTTTACAGCATTCCAACGGGAAAAAAAATGACATGGAGAGACGGGGTATACGCAATAGGCTACCAAAATTAGTCACCTTCGAAGAGGGCACCGGAAGCAACTGTAAGGCACGAGGTCTGGATCGGGTAAGGTTTATACCGACCCCGCATGCACAGTCAGAATTTAACCTCGGTTTCGGAAACATATTTGAGAATTTTACGTTGCGTGAAGATGTACACTTCACGTGTTTTGTGTGAGCAGTTGTCTTTCAGCTATTTTATGGAAGCCATTAGGTGTTGCCCATTAAGCTTATTCGGGTATTCGCGCATAACGGGAACGTAAATGAAGTAGGATGTGTATGTCTTCATAGTGGCAGTTTAGAGTCCACTTGACCTTAATTATATCTTCAAACAGCACACGCTGTAAGTGCACTGACGGATTCATTGCAATCCAGTTAAGAGGTTTTTATGACACTCCTGCAGGAGAGAAAGGAAAAAAAATCATCCTATTAGGTTTACCAACCACTGCCTTAAAGAACATCATTGTCATATAGTAAAACTGAAAGGGAGCAACGGGATCGAGTGATCTGGGTGGTTAAAGCGCATCCCTTTGAGTGCGTCACCATAGCAACCATGAGCATGCGGCTTTCGCCGGTTCAGATTTTAGTGTAAGCAAGTGTTTACCATCCCGTTTTGGAAATAGGCCGGATAGGCCCAGCTAGACCAATTCCGGCTATTATAACAGAGTTATTGGGGAAGGGGGGGAGGATAAGTTTTTGATACCGTACCAAAAATTCCGTACATTTGTTCAGTACAGTTTTGATTGTTCAAGATGTTATAAAAAAATCATTAAAAAAAAAAGATAACAGAATCACTAGCATAAGTAACAAATTGAGTCAACCAAGGACACTTGATTGATGCAACCAAATTTAATTGTAACGGTATAAAAGAATTAATGTAACACCGTTTCAGGAAAATTAAAACCGGAAGCCTGTAAAAGTATCTGTGCGTCATATGTTTGACTAAACGTAACGCGAAGCGAATAGTCTTGATAACATGATGAAATAATGTCACCGTGATAGCAGAACCATTGGAACATTTCATTGTGACTATGTGAAGTAGGGTGACTGCAATACCTAGACCAACTGCATCAAGGCAGTAATAGTAAGGTATCTTAGAGTAAACAACGGTTTGCTTGCACGGAGTAACGGATCGCTGCTGTAGGATTTCAGGAGAATCGTTGTACCTCTCCGATTGCGCTGTCATACTTTGTTTAATTCTGTGACAAATATTGATACAGGTCTTATCAAGTAACCTGCACACGGGTCACGGGTTCGGCGGCGCAGGACAACTGCAACGTTGACCCGTATTCAACATTGAGTTTCGGTATGACATGTTATATCTAAGTATCAAATTTGTGAATTTTCAACAAATTTAGCCGCCCATCATACGAGTTAACGCACCGTGTATGTACGGTTATCTATGTGTCGTCTTCATAGAACGATCGCCTTGAGTAGGTTCTTTGTAAGTCGCTAGAGTACCATCCTGGGATGACCTTCGCGGTGGATTGATATCCTTTTGTCTGGAGAACTTTCTCCCATAGTGCATATTACCAGCTTGACCTGACTCTGTGTTAGTAAGTTGTGCGACTATCGTTGAGAATTTGTGACATTTTTGTTGGCTTTACATGATCATTTTGAAAGTGAGTGGCGAGGTTCATGCCATGCGCTAATGGATTATCCCTAGGTTACTGGGGTGATGATACCAGCAGGTGATCACTATGGGACCGACGGTAGCAGAGTGATCATAATTGATCGGGGCGAAACCTCTCAGGCCATTCTAGTTTATTATATTGATATCTGTTAAACACGGGTCTTGAGTAGCGTGTTTGTTTTACCGGAAACGTGCATGGATTGTGCTGATTTCTAAGTTTCGCTTTGGAAAGCGTTATGTAACAGGTGAAGCTGATCAGAAAAACACTTTTGAAGTTTCTGCCCATAAAGCATGTTAATTCGGCTAGTTGTAAGCCGAAGCTAGCAACATCCTCGATATTTAAAAGTAACACTACACATCAAATTAGCCATCATGGTCGTTCGCACTGATGCGTACAAATGTGTATTTCTGTAAAAACTGTTTGCATGTATAAGTGTCCTTAACGTGCGTTTCTTGAAAACCAAAATTCCAACTATATTATGGAAGAAGCTATTAGGTTATACCTATTAGGGACTAGCTGGCCACTATTCGACGTTATCTAATCAGCTATCTACTCTTACACAGGTAAAATAAAATGTGGATAATAACAAAAGGCATAGAGCGAAACCCGCGGGTGGCACTTTGTATATATGTATCATATGGCACAAGCCTAAAAATTAGGCCTTCGCATAGGTCCAATATTGAAACGAACTGTCTATGATAAGGTTTTTCACTGTGTCTACGCCTCTGCTGCATGTTCGCCCATTGTTGCCATTACTTTCGCTAACCTGGTCACGTTGCGTTAACGGCTAGGAATTACTGGCAACATCGAGATCACGACTATCTGTAGAAGCAATACCAAGGGCCTCACCAGCTTGCGTGTCATCTAACTATCGATGACAGCTGCCCTCACTGATGAAATGCCCTTCCTCATATCAATCCACCGCTCGACTTGTGCTTAACTACCAAGAACAATAGCAGAGTGTAGCAGTACCATATAAGAACATAGTTGTGTGCTTGTTGGCTTTGTAGAACAGCGGCAACTCTTAGGCAAAGTTTGTCAGCTTCGTACAAAAATACTATACCCTATTTGCTCTCTGTGGCTTGTCGTGTCAAATTGGATTCCGTACTTTATTGTTAGTATAGTTCTACTTAAAGATATTGGCTGCCACAGAGAGACAATGACAATGGTACATTACACGGTTAACAATAATCAGCTGGGTAAAGAGTTCGTAGTGCAACAAAAATCTATGCACATTAATAATAACTCGTTCGTTTCATATCTCTTATCCAGAGTGGTCTACCCAGGGTGAGATAATTGCAGAAAGCGATACAGTCTTATGCCACTAGGATAGGTGCTCCGAAATATACACTAACTAAGAATACAAATGCAACCATTGAATCCCTTACTGTTGTTACAATCTGCAACATTGTCTTTTACATAATCTGCGTATAAACCAAACCTCTAGATATGAGTCCATTCATTTATCGCTAAGCCATTGCTATATCGCGTGCGGCGTCACACGTTCAAAATATGAAATAGATTTTGGACAAAGTCGATGACAGCACCACTAGCGAAGATCGATTAATGGTAATTCGTGGTGTTGACACAAGGCGCGTACCATACCATATTGAACAGCTAACATATGACTCTCTCTCCTCTTTATGGTTATTTCGATACGCATGGCTCGGTTCAACTATCCGCCTTTACCTTTGGCTCATGGTCGGCTACGGTCAAATATTCGAGAAGAAAAGCCTGAACTTTTATTTTTAAACGTCCAGCAAACACGAGCGCGTCGTGAGGACCTCCGTGTTTCTCCAGATGATACCCATTCACCCCGCCGTCCTCAACAGCGAAGCAAAACTCACAATAAACAATTACAACAGCAATGGCAACGGCAACTTTAACAACAAATAACGGAGAGTCACAGAGCTCGCAAGTATTCCTCGTTCGTTTATGTACTTCAATTGCTGTAGCAGTAATAGCACAGCACATCGCAACGCATTCACAGCAAAAGCACTATTACAAATCAGTCACATAGTAAGCAAGCACAGCATAAACAGTAATAACAGCAGGTCTTGCGCAGAATCGTCTATTGTGCAATAAGAATAATAACAGCAACCTTGCGACATTCATTCATTCATTCATTAGATGGCTCTAGCTAGCTCACCCTACGGGCCTGGTTCAGTATGTCGATCCAAGAGCATCAGCAGCCGCCAGAGTGGAAATCGCCGCAGCATTAGCGGCTCGTTGTCTAACTCACTCACCCCTATTTTTTCGCATTTTCCTCTCCGTCTCCCGAACTTTTATCAGCCGTCCATGTTCGATGGTCTGTCGTTGGCAAAAACAGCGACAGTCGCCACCGCAGCCGCTACCGATACTACAAAGGCAACAACCATTCGAAAACATAGGCAACATTTATCCTTTGTCGACTCAGCGTAGATGGAAAGAGCCGCCCAGACGCTCGACCGTTTGACTGGTACGTTGCTGACTCTTCTGATTCATCTGACGATCGTCGGCGAGGGGAAAGTCAATGGGAGAGGGAAACGAAGTCGACAGCATCAGCAACGACAACAAAGTGCTAGGTAGGCTTACAATACACACACACACGCAGACACCGATACAAAAACTCATCTTCTCATAGTAGGATGTTTCTCCTATTTAACACTAACTAACAGTAACTAGCGCACGGGTTATTGGGAACACGCTTGCCATAGTCTAATGGCAGTCATGCGGCCGCTCCAGCACTCTCGTCTCGGGATTTTTCCCGCGGCCATTACCACGGCCGTGTCCTCGGCTCGTTAGCGCCGTTGGCGCGCTGATAGCACAACAGCCACGCTAGACATGGGACGGAGAACCGCACTATTTGTTCCATGTATCACACGTCACATAGAAATATACATGTCAGCAACAGCTGCAGCAGCTACAGCAACAGCAACGAACATACAGCCGCCGCAGTTGGGCTAGCAACGAGGACCGTAGTGAAAAGCGGTGGACAGCAATGGCCATCTCTCTATGATTCACTATCAGCATAATGGTAGGGAGCGATCGAACGAACGAACGACCCGGGGGTTCATATTGATGCTGACGGTGAAAGTGGCCGCCATCACAATGATGGATAAGTAATGTTGAGATGCAGTGACCTGTCGATTGCGGCCTGGTCTGATCTGTGAACGTTTTCCCACTGACCGTATTTTTCTTTCGCCCCCGTACCCAGCATCAGGGATGCCGCCTTCAGTTGGTCACCAGCGAGCACTACTGATTTGCGTGACTTTTTTTTTTTGCTTGACGTTTGAACACGTCAACGAGGCTCGCTAATGGATTTTCGCTGATAACGACGACTGCTCTTATCTATTTTGTACCACATAACTACGCACGCGCTAGCCCTATAAAGCTTGCAAACGTATCTTGTTCACAGCATAGATTTTCTATACTCAGTAATAGTATTGTCCACGAGAAGCGTTAAGAATATGCAATTCGTCCCTTCGTATGTCTTCTCGATTGCCACATTTCAGCTGTTTTCGCTATTTGTAGTCGCTTAATTGTTTCATTGTTTTTAGGAAAACAAAACGTTCTTCATGGTACAAAAAGAGCTTAACGATGACACATGGTTTGCACAGCAAAAAGAATTTTACTTGAAGTGTACGCACTTCCATCGTTTCGATAAAGTTGCATCAAAACAGTAACATGGCGACAGTACGCCGCCGGTTCAGTGCGCACAGAACAAGGACTTCTATCAGTTGTTACAAGCCTCGGTTACTTGCTATGGATTCGAACCCATCTATTGGCAACAACCGATCCCATTTTGGTACGTCGGTAAACTAGTTATGAATAACACAAAAGTGAATGTAATTCTGTTTCCTGTACAATCTATAAAATTGTTATTTCAGTGTGTTAATTTCCACCCTATACAACAGCTCCCGCTGTAACCGTGAAGCTTTGGCACGCAATACATCTATTCCATATAGATTTAGTTCTAGGATAGCGACAACAAACCGACAAATTGACGGGTGGAATCGATGGACAGACAGACAGACAGATCCTCGCCTTTATCGCTCGAAATGAAGTGGTGTTGCAGCCATAATAACAACGACGCCAGGATTGTTGTTCGCTGTTTGCCCGTTGTTCCGTCCAAAATCGATTCGACTGTGCGTAGGTAGGGGCATTTCGTTATTACATTAGATCCTTTGTTGAGTTGAGTTCCTCTCACCCTGAGTTGAATTGTCCTTTGCATCCCAGTCGTTCCTTCGTATTCGAAGGGCAGATAGCCGGCTACGAGCACGGCGGAAATGGCCTCAGACAAGACGGATTCAAGGGCAAGCGAACAAAACAGAAAATAGACGTTGTTCATTGGTGTTTCCAATCACAGCGGAAATTTCCGCCTCTTTTCTGAATCAAAATATGCATCCCACATTTTGTTGTTTACTGTTGACAGACCACGATTTTACAATGATGGCAGAAGGTAAATGGCGGGGCAGAGGAGAGTACAGCCTCAAACGGCGGCAATGAAAGCTGGGTAACCAAAGTATTATGGCGGATGACACCACACGTATTGCAGCGATTTGGACTAATACTAGAGAAACTTTATAAAGTGTCAGCAATGAATATATATGTTTATTATCAAATCATCTTAACTGTGTACATTATAATAGCAGCGTGCCTTCACAAACGATGAGTCTACGATTGTTAAAATGGCCCTAAGCAGCCGTGGTCGATAGATAGACAAAAACTGAAACTGAAACAATCTGAAAGCACCTTTTTGATTAAATGGTGATAACTGAATAAATACAATAACCAATTGGAACAGTATTTCATGCATGAACGGGCGACGAGATATGGCATACCACTGGCAGGTACTACTGCAGCAGGAAAACACTGACGAATCGCTTATACTCTGCTGGCTTAGGGCACACGCCACCATGGCAAATAACTAAAATTAAGATTCGCTATTCATATGCGAAACGAACATATTAGCCCCTTAAAAAAGGGTGCAGCAGGCAGCCAACTAACAGAACAGAAATGTATAGGGTAATGTCAAATCAAATGGAGCTCGTATTCGTATTCTCCACAATTTTTGTGCTGGTAGCATCAACTTTGTAGTTCAGTAAGGTGAGAGTTTTAACTTTTCGGCAGTACGCAGCCAAGTAATACTGCGCGGTTAAGAAAAAGTCGAAACTTTTGTAGACTTTGTACTAGCTTCCCTCTTGATACCTTGTATTGGTAACCTCAGTTCCTACGTCTTTTTTAATACACTGTTTGTCTGATGTATATTGCATACGGTCTTCTTCGTATGGATTTTGAGCACGAAGAAAAAGGTTCCTAAACGTTTGATTGCAGAGTATAGTAGGTCAACAGTAGTGCAGTAGTGGTCTGATGAAAATTTGATTGAAGTAGATTGGGATATTTCGGCGGATCATTTCAAACGGATGCAATATTCAAATGCAATAACGACAAGCGAGATTTGAAGCAAGGGTTCGAGGTAAACTGTAAGGCTGCCTTTAGACCGTATTTTAAATGCCAACTTAGGGGATAATCGTTGTCTGTCTAAATGTAATCGTTTCATAACAGTAATTAGGATGATAGTTAGAAAAACTCATAGGTGTGGATCATATACCATTAAATGTCTAAAAACATGAAAAATGAACTGTAAAAAGTAGCATAGCTTTACTGTAAATAAAACCTAATACCAATAAGGAGGCCGAGCATCAACATAAGAGCGGTTGAATGAAGGAAACATGCATTTGATTCACAGAAAAAAATCTCTTCCTAATGTTCGGGTATGGTCCAGTGGTCGCCGATTTTATGATGTGATAAAATTTATGATGTAAAAAAATAAATACCGTTAATACCGGTACCACTGTCTTCCTATGGGTATACAATCTATATTTCTAACGATGCTTATACTATTAATTGGAAAGCGTTTTTCTTAAGGCTAAAATAATGATGGTTCTGTTATACGACATGCTTGTTGAATTTATACATGAATTAGCTAGACTGATACTCAAATTAAGTAAATGTAGCTAATGTAGCCCGATTACAGCGATGATCATTTTATACCTTTTATACATCTTCGCATATAAGATTTTCGGTGGAAACATTAATACATTAATTGCACGTTCCTGGGTAAACGTTTTCGAATTTACAATTTCTTTTTCTTGCCAGTCACTCGTATTACAACTAATTACTCAATACATTTATTGCGTGCTAAACACCTGAGCTAACTAGTCAAGGAAACTACGTCGTTCCAGTTTTTGAATTTATTGGTCGTAAACTTGGATCTTCAAAAAGTTGTTGCTGAGAAATATAAATTAACATAATTCTTGTAACTGGAAGATGATTGCAAATAGTGTAACTATAGACGGTAATGGCATGAACTTAGTCAGCACTCATACTCCTTTTAGTTAAACAATGATAACTAGTAAGAATGTCTGTAGAACCGTACCATTTCGAGATTACTTGGTATCTTACACAATGTAAAAAATCACTCGGCAAAAGAGATGTACAAGACGTATGCAAAAAAGGAATTTTCATGCAAGCTTATACTACATACAAATTGCGCGCAGCATCCTCTTCGATATATACTTGCCTAAACGCATACGTACACGAATAAAACGCTATCTCCAATTACAAAGTCTATTCTGGTTTGACTTAAATCAATAACCCAAAAATATCTCTTCTGCTGTATTCTGTGAAGTAGCATTCTCTAGAATCCTCAGTCGACAAATCATGTTTCGAAATGAAGTTTATCTCAAGCGTATATCTTTGTACAGGCAGTTTTTGTGATTTGGCAGGTCTTCAGACAATTTATAATATCGAAGTGCGACTAGTGCAGCATGAGCAGGGTACTTCACTTTCCTTTACATGAAGATGCTGTTGCCGTCGCTGTCGAAGAGCTCGACACAAACGGAGATGATTCTCTGAAGGCTACAACGAACGATGACCTCTTTCCCACAATAATTCTGTAGCTGTCTCTCCAACCGATCTAAAACCTGATCTGACGCCGGGTTGATCGTGTCTTGCAGGTTGGTCGGGCTACAAGCGGCTTCCGAATTAAACGAAGACACCGCAACGGGCGACGTAATGGAAGTTTTTACAGTCACTTCCGCTATCGCTTCAGGCACATGCAATGCAATAGCTGGACACCGAAAAGTTTGTTTTACCAGGGAAGATACATCAATGCCTATAACAGAATAATCAAATCAATTTCGTAAAAGTCACATGCTTACCCTATGTTTCGCTACTTTTTGGTATAGTCTATACGTCGACGGATCCTAAAGATGAATTCGCTTTTCACTGCGGCACGGCTGGCAAAACAA
This sequence comes from Varroa jacobsoni, assembly GCF_002532875.2. Taxonomy (NCBI): domain Eukaryota; kingdom Metazoa; phylum Arthropoda; class Arachnida; order Mesostigmata; family Varroidae; genus Varroa; species Varroa jacobsoni. The sequence continues at coordinate 19,226 of NW_019213149.1, forward strand.
TAACTAAGCTATTATATGATAGCAAAAAAATAAGTTGTCCTATCATCCAGCTAATCTGGCTAGACGTTTCACACTTCTTCATTTGTTGAGATAACTAATGATTTTCTTAATAATCTTTTTTCGGTTCTAATAGTTTTTTTTATCGATTTCATTTGAATTGCTTTCTTAAATGAAACTTGTTTCATGTGCGCACTTTTTCTACGTACGACCTATCTCTGCAGACACACTCTATAAATTAATGCAGTACGACTTGAAAGATACGCGCCTTTCTGTGTATGGAAACGTGTGACGTCTATTATTATTGAATCAATTAGCTGCCGGCCTATAAGATTCTATTTAAAACACGTACTACTTACCGTAGTCTATAAGCCTGATAGTGTAATGCACAGGCGTATGCCGAGCCACGACCTTACCGCGAACCCACTTCCGGTCGCTTCGACTGGGTTTTTCGGCTTCACTTTTAGACTGTAGTATGGACACAGGAACTTCAATAATGGCTGGAGTGCCAACATGATGTGTGAATAGGGGAGTCAAAGCAGTTTTGTTAATATTCTCTAAAATCTCATCAATACGCTGTCGCTCGGCATACAGTTGGAGAGTAGCCCGCAATTGTCCGCCCTTTTTGCTACTGTCTCCATCGTCAACGGTGTCTCTCGAGTCTTGACTTTTTTGTAACCTTAGATATTTGCGGGAAACTTTAAGAAGCCGCGCATCGACGAACTCTACCTCATTGCCGTTTCGTGGCAGCAACAATGTGTTTTTCACGAACCGCGGACTCCAAAATGTCGCCATACCCTCTTCAAATAACTGTGGAACGATATCACCGCGTTCATTGCACAGCACTGATAGATGACAAATCTCGCCTGGGACGTCCTCGTCAGCACCAGACATTAACAAATGGCAGCGAAGAATCCCATCTGCGAAAAAGCGTGCATGCAAATACACGAGAAAAAATTGATACGAGACTATATCAACAACTATTTTTATTATTAATTATAGTAAAATATTTTCAGATTTAATGTGAAACTCACACATCTTTAGTCGAGCAGCTTTTTTTTTTATAATGGATGACTCGGCTCATACAATAGAATTTTTCTCTTCATATGGATGCGGATGAAGGCTTCGGTTCTTTAAGCATTAGAGTAACTTATATTTACTGAGAAGTGTATGTACTTAAATAGGTTACGTTGCGCGATATATGAAGCGCCGCAAAGTGGAAAAACGATAGGTACCGTTTTATGTTAGTTACTCGCTAAGTGCAATGCTACTAAAACAACATGAAATCGAATATAATGGCGAGCGCTTTTTACTGTAATGCTAAAAGAAACAACATTTGCCTTGTTTTTTTATCACCACCCTGTGAGAAACCTTTTTTGGGCCTATTCTTATAATTTAAGGCTATCATAAACTGTTAGACCATGAACATGAACATGAAAAGTACAGGGCGTTCGATATTATTAGGAAACACTTTGGTATATCTTTTATTGGAAGGGACATTCATTGTTCGCTATTCTCGCTATTGGGAGGAAGCCAGTTCGTCCACAAACACAGCCACTGTCCTATTACAATAAAGGTATAATGTTCTTCTCTCGGGCATACAATTGAAGAGTCTGCACACTTGCGCATACACAAAAGAGGTACCTAGTACAAGAGACAACGTTATGTAGCATATGCCGTGTTCATGGGATTAGTAGTTCATGGAATCCATGTGTAGCTGTTCAATGGGCACAATTAAAATAGCTCGCAAAAACTTAGGATGTTGATGCACAAGTTAGTGGCTATTTTTAAAAAAGGCTACCTATCGATAATAGTGTCATCTAGATAAATTTGAAGTGTCAGGTTTTTCAAGTCATTTACACGCTTTAGTCTTTTTTAGTCGACTGGACCTTTGAAATTTTCATCCTATTTCCATGCTGAAATTTTAGTTAGCTCAATTTTTTGTGTTTGGTGAGTCTGAGCAGGATTCAAATGAGTCTACGTGAATAGCATGACTTCGCTTACCGGTACTTAACAAGTTATTAATTAGCAAGCTTCAAATAAATTTTTATTTAGTTGCCCTTGCTAATAGTAGTCAAATGCTTCACAGGTCAACGACATAATATCCTAAGCAGGGCGAGAATATAGAAACAAAAGAATACACTGCGCCATATTTTTCACGCCAATCTTGTTGATCTTATAAGATTAATTTTAGAGATTTACCAATCGTACCAAAGGTGGTACCAATGGGTAACCCACGGCATGATATTTACCTCAATTTCTTCCACATGCGATGCACCTATAATGTATTGTCAGGCTCATGGAAACCCTGTTTCCTGCAGAGCCTATGGTGAAACTCATGCATCGATAAGCGAGTGACAACATGGATTTAGAGAAATGATTATGATTGAAAAGTAGTTGTGAGTGATATAAGATCCCAACTGAAGCGATCGCAGGAAATGAAAATTACACTGAATGAACACACTCAGGAGGGCCGTCCTATGCGCAAAATGTTCAGCCGAATATCTGTTTCCATTGTCCAATGTGATTTGTTATTATCATTATTATTATGCCAATATGTGTTTGTTCTAAATTAAGTTGAAAAATGTTCACATGATATTGTCCACTACCTCGTTTATAGGAAATCAAAATAACAAAAAAATCTATATATTTCATTGAATTTTTACAGTAAAAAAAAAAAACAAATACACTGACCGAATATCGGTAGAATTTCTCGAGGTTGCTTCTGCGTATGTACAACTCGAACTCTATGATCGTTTGCTCGAAGGTTCAAAATGATCGCTAGAGCAGGGATCTGATCTAACGAAACTGTCGATGGCAGCTCGAACAGAGATTTACCGGGCACCTGAGTAACTTCGCCAGTATCAACTAAGAAAACAGAATATAGATTTGTTGATTCGTCGAACGAAAGCAGTCTGACCCTATGAAACACCGTACGTGGGTGATCAATACGGGCCACGGCAATCGGCACAGGTAGTTGTTGCGATACGGTAGGTTGAATAACCCGAAGGTCGGTTGCGTTTTGGAGTACCGCCATTCGATCAGAGAGTATCTGCGAGACTTCAGCCATCGACTGCTTTACGACACAAACCTGTAATTGAAAATATTTATTTTCAAAGAATCTAGTCGAGAGCTCCAATCCATCCTCGCCAATAGTCTGCATACAAATGTTGATAACTGTCTGTTCGCTTTAATAAAAAATAACACTGCTAATGATTTGTTTCGTACGACTGGGATCAGAGTAGTCGTACGGTAGCTATCTATGCTATGAATTTTCCAAATGTAGAAGTTGTTTAAGCATCTCGCTTAAGTGCGCGGAACTACGCATACCTACACAAACGCATACAGCTGGACCACCTCGATAGACCTTTATATTGTAAATAAAGTGAAAACTTCGTCACGATGTCGATTTCGCTCTCAGCGAAAACTGTAATCAACTTAGTAATGTAAACAGAAGCGCCAATTCGAATTATCAAGTTTTGTTGCTATTACCTATTGAACTATCTATATAGGGCTATGGTTTATACGAATATATGTATCTACCTTAGTAGGGCTGTAGAGCCATGTAACAAATACATCAAAGCTCGTTTCCGTGGCAACCAAGGATGTCGCAGACGCACTGAAGTAGTCATCTTCAACATGGGCTAGAGTAACCTGGTCGATGCCATTCACATGATCTCTACTTTTCGCGGAAAGCTGGCCCACTTCAATAGGCTGCGCCTGCTCTACGGGGCTGTCTGGCTTTACCAAACACGCATCTTTTATCTCTTCGCGATCTTTAACATCATTGCGATTTTCAATAGTGCTCTCTGTATCATCCTTTTCTGGGTTAAGGACTTTCTTGTTAGATGCCTCATTTTCCAATGTTTCTTGCGATTTCGAGCAAGCAACAACGGCCTTAGCTTCATCTCCGTTGGTCAAAGGTACTTGTTCAGAGCTCGGATCTTCTGCGGCAACGTCTTCTTCTAACGCTGCCGGATGGTATGCAGCGATAGTGCAATTTTTCTCCTTTAGAATCACGTCAACGTATTCGTCAACCGTTTCAGTGAAGCGCGTCCGTGGAACACGAATGCCGAGCCGGTCGAGGTTTGCGAATCGTTTGATTAATCGCGGTGGGCAACAGGGGACAACGTGCATCGACCCATAATCCAAAGAAAGAATGGTGTACTCACTATCATGAATTTTAGTTACTTCTCCGCGGTAGAACGAGCCCTCGTCACAGAAAGCGACCAGGTCACCAACTTGAACATTTTTGTCTTCTGATTTGGTTGAACGCGCCTTATAATAATTCGTCATGGCATGATTTAGATTCTCCAATTCAAGTTCGTCCACTCGACAGAACTGTAGTCCAATATGCGCGCCGTCATCTACAGTTATGTACATTCTTTCGGCATGATCAAGGATTACAGGATATTTAACATTTGTTGCAAGCTCATCATCATTATCATGATTAGTGGTATCCAGAGAACATTTTCCGGTGACTACATTGTCGTTTACAGACACACGGCTGCCATGATTAGCTATGCTCCCAGTGGATCCTTTCACTAATTCATTATGATGCTCAGAGCTTTCCTCCAATCTTATGGCGGCATCAGATTTGCCTTCGATACTCGATACATCTTCCATTTGTGTCTGTGTGTCTAAAGGTTCGTCCGATTTCTGAATTTCCTTTTTTGGTTTTTGGTCAGACTTCAACTCGAAAGAGTATTCAGCAATACCGTCCTTTTGACATTTTTCTAGCTTCGTAGCGATAAAAGACGTTTCCTTTGCAAGATATAACTGATCCGGCTTAAGACTGCACCTTAAACCGTATTGAGGATACCCCACAAATTCATCAGGCAATAGTGCGAGATCAGAAATCGGCACTTTTGACAGTACACCATAATCGACCTGCATCACGAGAGCATCACTACTCGTTAGGTCGCAGACAATACCACGGTAAAACCCGCAGGAATTTTCGTCTTCTATTCGAACTGCTACCAAGGTTCCCTTTGAGATTTCGTTGATTGGTACAGGTATTCTGCCGTTTTGCATCTTAATTGTGAGGTTAAGGCTGAGGTCGCAAAGTTCATTGATGTTATACTTTCCCAGCTGAACAGGAATGACTGTCGGATTATCCTGATCGATCTCGTTAACCCAGAGTTCTTCTTCAGCGCCCAACTCCAAAGGCGGATAGGATCGGGGAGGCAACTCGATAGTGCTACCGTCAAGAGTTTTACTATCATCCTGTTTACCATCAATACGGGCCACGGAATATAGTGACATGCCGCATCCTTTCGGAACTGACCGGGAAAGAATTTTTAGGGAGTATTCCTTATTCAACTCTAACTTTGGTGATGCGTTTTCCAGCACACAATGAAACGCCATACACGGCGTGTCGCTTGCATAGCCTGGATCCAGTGGCCATATCTTTTCAACGGGTATATCATCAATCGAGCCGTAGTCAACACAACGGACAGTGGCGATACCGTCGTTAATATCTTGAACCAGGGCCCGACAAAATGTTCCGTCGATCTCCACAACTACGAAATCTCCTTTCTTTATTGACTTAAACGGTGCTCGGGAAGAACTGTTCAATTCGTGTAATAGTTCCTCCATTGCTTCAACATTACCACGCTTAAGCTGGACGCCGTAAGTCGAATCAACACCGATGAAATACACAAATACGTCTTCTGTGTCACGAATATCCTCTGTCAGTGTTATCGCTCCATTCATTGAACTCATGCTTCCTGTCGACGCCTTTGGAGATTGTGCCGGTATTGTTGTATGCACTCCGTCTGAGTTTCCTGATGTTGTTCCACAGACGGTTGAGACTGCTGTTGTTGTCGTCGTCGTCGGGATGTGAGCGGGCGCAGGACTACTTTCAGTCGTCCCTGACGTATCGATTAGAGTGGCTACCCAAGTTCTTGATAGTGAATCAGTCGAATCGACACGGTCAATTCTGACATCAAGTTCCGCGTCAACTTCTACATTTTTTAGATCAGGTAACTTGAGTAAAACAGCAAAGGCCTCGACTCTGGCTAAATCGGCACTGAGTGCCTTGATATTGCTAACAGGCACATGTTCGAAGGAGCCATAGTCGACAAACTCGACCTCTATTCGACCTTCATCGTTTTTTTCTCTGTCCTCGTTAGTGTCGGTCGTGACTAGCCCCCGACACCAGGAGGGCTCGATAGCCGAGTACGCCAGGACGTATTCGCCTCGCTTGGGTCGTCTTTTCATAGATTTCGCCCTTTCAGCTTTCTCTTGCACCTCGGTTTCAAATTCATTAAATTTGTCAGACAAGTCAGAACGAATCAGCTGAACTCCAACGACCCCCTTCGCCTCATTGATTTCAACGAGGATCACGCGCTCTGTTTCTTCGAGTTTAGGGGAAGGAACCAGAACGCACTCTTCTTCGGGAAAGAATGCTTTAACAAGCTTAGCATGGTCTTGAAGCTCTTTCGGTATAAGGCGAGCATGGAGACAATATTCTCCCTGTATAGTAATCACTTCAATATCCTCAAGAGTCCTTATATCGTCATCAACAACGTGACAGCTTTCCTTAAGCATAATCTGGACGGCCACCCGTGGCCACTTTTCAATTAACTCCTCGTGCAGTGGTTCGAGTGAACTTTTTTCAACTGTTTGGAGCCCGCCATGGTCGAGCAGTTCGACCATACAAACATTGGTGCTATATACATCCACAACGACGACACGCATTGATATGCCTTGAGAGACAAAGACCGCCAAGTCACCTACTGAGGGTTCATCGTTAGGAAATTTTGCACCAGCCGGCGCGGATTTTGAAATTTCATCACTAATATCTGTGAGTATTTGCTCCGGGAAAATGCATAACTGGGCATAAATCTTAGTGTCCAGGTGCGACACGATGTAAATCTCCTCGCAGGATTTCAATTTGGGAAACGGCACACGTTTCTCCAACATCTGTAACAGAATAATTTAAGTTGCACGCAATATGTATCATATTGGCACCACACAAAAATCGCTGACATCTTCAACAATAGTAGCCTACTATGTGAACTTACTTATAGAAAGTAACAATTTCCCCATTAACCATCTGATTAAATTTTGACAGCAAGCGAATATATCTAAAAGTAATTTTTATCTGTTGTTAGCTACGTCTTCAATAGCTAACCACCCATTCGTTTTCTACTAACCTTTTTATGTAAGAGTGAATATTCGTAAAATTCTATATACATGTATAGAAATAAACAACGTTCGTACAATAGCATTGTGCCGTTGGAATATATCTTGATTGTGGATTTCGCTTAGTACCCTTATAAACTCATACATTCTTTGAGGCTGTTTCTACTCTTAAAGCCTATGGCAATTTTATGGAAATGAGTTACGATTTAGCTTTTTCTGCTTCCAAAGAGTCATACAATTATAGAACTAAAAGGTGCTAAGTACGGGAAAAATAATGTTGAACATAATTGCTTTTTTGAAAAATCGATGTCATGTAATAGTAATATAGTAGTTCAATATGATAATTATTCTGACAATCGGTAATTAATTGTATGAGCGATAAAAAAATTAATTTGTCAGCACACATTGTACTAGTTGAAAATTTGTCTCATATAAAAAAAGGTCATTACCGTTACCTCAACTTAACGCGATCACAACATCATCTATTTGCATTCTCAAAAGTGCTTAGTAGTTGGTAACGGACTTTACCAGTTACCACTTATTTTCAACTACGAAGTATCCTCTGTCACTTCACACTATTGCTTTATTATAAAAATATTATTTCTTTACACAATCAGTTTATGAGATTAAAGACATTATTCTGGTGGCGACGATCGATACTGGCGTATTCTATGCTAGTGCAGTAGCGTAAGCAGAAAACTAGCGAAATTAGAGCGCAGAATACCTTATCCAATGCTTCTACTTCTTAACAAGATAGCGACTTGCACGGTAAATAACTGCCTACTATTTCTTGGGACAATATGCGCAATAATTTTGTGTGCGAGCCTTAGTTCGGCGACATGTCAGTGTAACAATTACAAAGTTCTGTGCGTTTATTGTTAGTGTTAACGTATTTTCATGCAGCAGACGATACGATCGTCCATGTTTGTTTAGGTAGGTATGGAAGGGACTAACTGTTGTACGTCCGGTACCGCCGCTAGATATTCCATCACAGGAATGCGCCCTGCATGAAATGTTTACGATGCTCCCAGCACGAAACGCGTGAAGCAGACGGTACAACTATTCATCTAACTATATAATGATTGTCGTCTGTTTCTTACTCGCTTCAATCAATGCTATTTCAGTATCTACTAATGGTTTTTCTCTTATAATTGCTTTATTTCAATAAGATCTAATCACGTCATAGTGCAAAAGTTTTTACTTTTTGTTATTCAGAGCATTTTATACTTGGCCAGTAGATTAAATAAATATAATATACTATATATTAGCCAATATAATATAATATATATACCAGATACCAGAAGTCCGAAATTATTTAGGGGTAAGATAAAAATAAGTCGCTGTTAGAATCTGCCTTTTTTAAAGCCGCGCCCTGATTTGCCCCTACTGCCAAACTGAGCTAAGTGGCCTCCAGTCGAACTTAATTAAACCGCTTTTATTTTTCTCACCCTATTTCTATTTATTTATATATCCCCGATCAATCAAGTTCATATTTTACTATATATGTACGAATAACGTTGCTGCTGTTGAGAACAGGAACTTATTTGCATCATGATAACTATCCAGACCTTACTTAAGTTGCATGCTTATTTCAATAGCAATTGATGGGTATCCTTGACCAATCATTAGCGAAAAATTCAAAAAAAATTCGCTGGTTAATTCTAGTCTTACCTGAGCAGGTAGCTTCGACCTGCCAGGAAAAAGCAATCCATCTGTCGGGCCGAGTTGTCGATTTGCATGCAGATTACCGATATCTACTGGAAGACCTGAAACACTGAGTTATAGCAAACAGTGATGACAGGCTGCGATGTGTGAAGTAAGCGAAATCTACAACAATGAAATCTAGAAGACATATGTCTTCGACGTCACTATAAAAACATGTATTTTGCAATGGAAAAAAGTACTGTTTATCAAAGTGTCGCGCTGACTTTTATTGCGAATGAACCAATTTGCTCGTCCTAAACTATCCTATCTTTTTCTGTGCAATTGGTGAACTGTAACATCAGCTAACAGAGGATAACTACAATAGTACATTTTTCTGGTGAAAGTGGAGGTAAAACTCAATCATACTCTTTTATAATAGGTGCATACAATCTGGATCTCATGTTAAGGCTGCAACGACGAAAGATCTATTTAGCATCAAATTGGGTAATCAGCACTAATTGGGCTTTATTCACTATTACGCATGTGTTTGTACGTTCGTTCATGTGTGAAACGACTGTGACCCGCCTGTGTTTTTGAATTGGACGCACTGTTTCATCTAGTCATCACGTTGGGATCACATGGAACTGTTGTTGACGTCTCTGCGCGGGTCCGATTGCGCAGAGCGGACTCTGCGTTATTCGAGGCTCAATATGGAAAGACGTGCTTTCTATTGGTAATGCTCGTTCTAGACACTGTATCGTCGTTGTAATAAGCTGCTTTTTTTGTTAACTTATTTTTGCATATGAAAAGACTAACTGTTAAAGATGCTTCGTACGTCTATGCAGTCAGGTGCTCGACTGGTGGTCATGGCAAAGGTGCTGTTTCCTCTGAAAGGGTACGTAATTTGTTTAAGATTCATTTGAGCGAAATATGTTATATCAGTTTTGCTGCTTTACACTCACAAGGTTCACGGAAAAACAAAACCACTAGCGCTGTTAAATTATTGCTGTAAAATAGCTGATTGAATAGACCCAACACTTTTTATAGAATTATTGTGATTATTATCTACATTGTTCTATTGTATAAAGTACAATAGTCAAAAACTGCTGACCTACTAAGAAGGAAAATCTCCGTAGATTATAACAAATTACTGGTATATAGGTTTATGAAGTTTTCGCTGACTAAGCATTTTACGGGTATTTTCAGTGCAGTCGCCCTAGTCAGTTCCAATGATCGTGCTATTGTTTTCGCTAACCTCACACATATTTGTATTTTGTGGCAGAAACACGAATCTCATCCAAGTGAGTTCTGATGCTCAGTATATAAGTCGAAGACAATTGCAGACATGCGCAGTTGACCTACAATGTTTCTCAATGGGATCCTTTAAACCGTTGGCCGAACGTGAGGTGCCTATTAGAAACGTCGGGTTACGGAAAGCCAAGCATAAGATAAGATGCTATCTTTGGGGCGGCACCCATTCAGGCGCCCTTGGATGCGACCATTTCGTGAGTGTTAAACATATTCGTTCCATATGTCGAGCAGGAAGAAGAGCCTCAAACACTAATTCTGAAATAAAACTCATGTGGCAGATCAAAATTTGAACAGAATTAAAATAAATTGTGCACAGGCTAGTTGAACTCCATGTCGTTCGATCCTTTTCAGGAGGTAGGTAGGACATAGCAAGCTTTTTACACCTTTTTTTCTCTCGATTGTAAAACATGCACTTGCGTAATCGTAGTAAAGCTGAAATCATCGAAAGGCAATGCGTTAAGTGGAACATACGTTTCCCATAAATTTAAAATTTCGATATCATCATTATTATGACCATCGGTGCACATTGTACCTGTATACTTATTTTTTCACATAAAAGGTAAGCCATTTTAACTATTTGTATTAAAATGAGCTTGCTATACTTAGTCTTTCAAAGGCGGTCAGAATATATATTCTACAAGATTGTATGGATGAGTCTACGATAGTTATCTGGTGAACTTCCCCATTAGTTCAGAAAGTATGAAAAAATATAGGATGGTAAAATCTTTCACCTATCTAGTATATATGTATATATATATGTAATAACTAAAAATCTTTAAAATCATTTCAATGAATCCGTAAGCAAAATTATATCACACTTATACTTTCGTGTAACACGCCGTTATCGGTCTTAGGTGCGTCCCCTTAAGAAACACTTAAAACCACGGGAGGATCGTTGTAATCCATATCGATTGCGTTTTAGTGCAACCAATAGAGTGTTCCGTATTGCCTGTGGAAATGGTTTCACTGTATTCGGTGCAAAGCCAGAAGACACTGCCTGCAAATACCGGGTATGTTGACACACTGAGGGAGCGTAAGCGTTTGATTATGTTTTTTTAACTTATTTGTAATTCGCATTATAATTGAACATTTTACGGCTCTAAACTGTATCTGCACACACGGCATACGTTCGATGCTTCAACTTAAAAGACTACGACATTTATGCTTTTTGCCATTATGAAGATTCATTAACATTATGCTTTCCGGTTTTCAATTAGGTATTTGGAACTGGTATAAATAAAGACTCGCAAATCGGCCTTCAACAGGCTCGAAGGGACGCACCGATGGAGCTTCTCACGCAACCTGTTCCCATCATATTACCCGAATCAGGGAGTTTTGATCATTTAGATGTAAATACAAGGAATACGGCCATTGAAAATGGTAGTAAAGCCCCTTTCTGGAGTTCGATCCTTAGCCTTGGAGCCGGCCGAGCGCACACAGTGATTGTAACTTCTGATGCCGTGTACACGCTCGGTAATTTAGTTTAACGGTCCATAATTACGCCTGTTTAGCAATCAACTAATTTTCATTACTCTAAGTCTAAAGAATACCATCATTTAGCCGTGTTTTGCATAACAGGTGTAACTAGATAGATTTTAAATTTTCTCTAGCTGAAAATACTAAAACGCAATTACATCCATCTCCGTAACCTATGTTTAATACAGAAAATGTATCATGCAGACTCTTTTACTTTAAAATATGTATCTAAACAACCCCCAGTGTCTTTAGCTTTCGCCAAAATGTAAACTACCAGCGTCCAAAAAGGGGCTGCGTTGATTCGTTCGATGTTTCTAACCGCAAAACTGCATTGGCATGGCATTTGATTCCCGCAGGTAACAATAGTTTAGGCCAGTGTGGACGTCCCATTATTGAGAATGAAAGCTATTTTGGTCGAGATCTTCTACACCGCGTTGAGGGTGATGGACTTAACAACGTAGTTAAAACCGTTTGTGGACTTGACCACACATTTTTCCTGACCGCTAGCGGAAAAGTATTTGCCTGCGGTTGGGGTGCCGATGGTCAGACCGGGCTAGGCCATTATAAAACTGTCGGTATACCGCAAGAAGTGCGTACCCTTAACGTTCCATTCCAGCAACATTCGTGCAATTTTCTCCTAAAGACATCATTTGCTTTACTGTTGTAGTTGCTCTTTGTTCGCATATTGTATCCCCATTCAAACCGTTGTTATTTAAACATGAACACTTTCGTCATGAGCAAAACAGTACATTTTAACGAAGCTCAAAATTATATAGTGACTGTACACGAATGTTGGCCGAAAGGTCAAGATAGTGGTCCATTATTAATTATCTATCTTTACAAGCAGGTGGGTGGGGATATAAGCGGAGAGCGCATCGTTCTTCTGTCAAGTCGGGCCGACTGTGTACTGGCTTTAAACGAAAAAGGCGACTTGTTCGGTTGGGGTAATAATGAGTATGGACAGCTACTGGGAGCCACTAAGGAGATGCAGTTGCATACGCCGAAACATATTAAGCTCAATAAGAAGTTGAAGGGTGCGGCGGCCGGGGGAAGCGCTTGTGTAGTCCTTGACGGTAATTCACTAGTGTACCAGTAAACATTTTGAAGTTGTTTTTAATACTGTTAATGTGTTCATATTCAGAGTGTATGAAAATTGTTTCTAAGTCTGGCAAAATTATTTGGGTAATGTATGAAAACGATTCCTCCAGGTAAAACCTAAAAACGTAAAATAACTAGCAAAAGCGCTACTAGCATAACAGAGCCTCTAGTAAGAAGTCTTGAGACGTTGATCTTAAGCTTCAAACAAAGCAGACGACAAAATCGTTCCATGCAACGTGTTCTAAGTTTTAGTGTCAATGTAAGCGAAACCTCAAATTCATGAATCACTGGAAGAATGTTCTTATTTTGATTAGTAAGTAATCTAACAGTAAACAGAACGAGTAACAGAAAAGTTTTTCCTAATGTGGCTTAGTGTCTTGCATGTACGCTTTATAATGGATCAAAAAATTACCAGGACAGGTTCAGATTATAGACTCGAGGAGACCATTCCTATCATCCTATCATCATCGTGGTTGTCTGAGCCTTTATCTAACATCAATTTCCTTATTTTTTTTTCTTTGCATCTAAATCATCTAATGCCAGAAAATGGCCAGGTGTTTAGTTGGGGCTATGGTGTCCTCGGACTTGGCCCAAAGGTTGAGCACTCCCGCAATCCACGCCTCATACCACCGCCGTTGTTCGGTGCGAACGAGCTGAACCCTGATAGTGTGCCGGTACGACTCGAAGCTGGAATGGCGAATTTCGCTGCGGTCACTAACAGAGGACATCTTTATACGTGGGGCCGAAACAATAATGGTTCTCTAGGCCTGGGTCACACAAAGTCTCAGATGTTTCCTCTTATGGTAAGAACACATGCAAAATATTTATTGCTCAATGTTTTCGGGCTGTAAAATTTCAGCTGGCGGACTTACCTATCTGGGATAGCGCAGATAATTAAACACATCTGAACGAACTAAGACTGCAGAAAATTAAAGCGCTCTCACATTTGAGACGAAGATACTGAAAGCTAGTGTACAACGATTTGGCAGATATTCTATTAAGTTACTTCGTCCTAGCGGTCGTTCATTATACCGTTTATTATACATGTTGAGTGTAAAATGAACACAAGGATCAGCGGTTAAAAATTTATATCGCATGATAAAAACAGATTGTGTATTTTATTAGTTCGATGTTAATGCGGAAGTGTTCCGTCTTTTACTCCAACGCCCTTTGAAAAAATATTTTTTTCAAAGGCCGTGTTGTATATCGCTACTAACGGATCTATCAATATTTTTTTTATCGCGTAAGCCTTCAAAGGCACCTACGTTGTCACACATATAATAACATGCGAGTACTATGTTATGTAAACAACTCTTTAAATAGAAACTAACGATGAGGGAAGGTTACTACGCCGATGTTTATTTTTTAAAGGCCAAAAGTAGTGGTGGCATTAGAAATGTTATTCAAGTTATAGATTTATCGAGTACTCTTTTTCGAACAGTTCTAACGTAATAGTATTGGCCCTTTGGCATACCGTACCCTTTGTATAATTAATGCACTGTAGTTGGATAAAGCTAACAATAGTTTGAATAATTTATCCAACATAATATATCTGTCTTTAATATAGATCTAATGAATTTGGTAATCGAATGTTTCTTTTTAATTTCCTTTTCAATGCCATCATTAGGTCACTATCGCGGCCCAAGTTCGGGACATCTCAATGGGAGTCGACCATACGGCAGTGATCACACAATCATTTTGCTGACATTGGCAGTACTTAAATAACAACATGTTGCTGTTTGTAGATATACCTGCGTAGCATAAATAAATGAAAGTAGGCCTTGTACTGTATTTGAGATTGAAGAAGTATTCACTATATAACGAATAACTTGGATGCAAAAGTAATTACGTGTTTGTAGGTGTTTTTAAAGATCGATTTAGTTTGTGAGTGTATTGTTCTTCGAAAAGAACCGATTTATTTTGAATCTCATAAGACTTAGATCTGGCTTAGTCACTTATAGATTACTATGTGTGATAAATTAAACAGCAAAGAAAAATGCAGCACATATTTCTTGTTGTGTGCGTTGCATCGTCTCTGAGACCTTAATATGTATTGTTCAAGTAAAATTTTGCCAGTCTAAAAGCAACGTGAGCTTTTTAACTCCAGAACGTTGGTTCTACGTATCAAGTAAAGGTTTGCGGTATATTTAATAAAATTGAATTCAATTGTATATATCAAACTTTATTCTCATGATACACTTATTAACTAAACGATGTATATGAAATTTGATTTCAATCCCAGAAAAGCAGCCCATGAAAATGGACAGCTGCTCTCTCTATGGCACTGAAATTCTGGTTAGCATTTCTATACTGTACATATTCATTCATTTTGCTTGGAGCCGTATGCGTCTGGGCCTAGTGTATAGTAAAGCGACATCACTATTCTGAAAAAATCAAGAGAAAATTTGAATGAACATCCTTTATTTATCCATAGTTGTGATTGTTTTTCTTCCAGCATGCATTGCAGTGCCATGCACGATGCATCTCTTGGCTGCTTACAGCTTAAGATCCACGTCTCTTCCAAGAGTATGTACTCAGTTGAGCCGTAGTCAACACACGGAACTGTAGGTCAAATGTTTTTAACACCCCCAGCAAAATAGACGATTAGTTCTTCTGTGATACGGCTATCCTCGATGGGTGCTTTTTTACATTTGCAGAGACCATTAGCGACGATATTTCAATGGATTCCGTCACTCTTAATGTAAACGATGTCTGGGTGCCGTCGACGGTGCATACGCGTTCAAGTACCAATTATCTGTGAGTTGATTGATCAAAATTACCATATGTGTAACTAATAACGAGTCGCCAGAACAAATATCGGCTGTTGTGATATCACACACCATACTGCTTTACATACCCTTCAAAACCTCATGGAACTTCAGTAGGAGCACGTAGGTATTATGGACAATAAGCTTGTACTTAAGGTTTTGATACTGCTGATGGTAATTGATATCATTAACTGATATTATTACGACTCGTTCCACTTTTTGAACTTCTGCAAATAGAACTAACATTTTTTGTGACGTCGCCAAGAAAAGAAAATTTCGTCCGAATGGTCTGTGCAAATGACATTGAATGAATGAGTTCCATTTTTCGACAAACTCTTTCGTCATCGACCACATCGTACAGCCTTCCTTGAGCATTACTTAAAAAAAATTACCTCTCATTCGGCGGATTTTCTAGTAGTTGAAGTGAGTTCTTTTCAGCCGTCTCTAAACTGCACTAATCGAATAAATCAACGACACATGTATTTGCTTGAACTTCGACATGCATTGCGGCATCTCTGTTATTTGGCTGGGTACATTTCATGATTTCGTCACTAATATCTGTGAGCATAGCCTCCGGAAAGATTTACATCGGAGTGTAAACCGTAATGTCGCAACGGGCCACAAAAATGACTTCATTCTCGGAAACGGAATACACAGGTGAAGTAGCAATAGTTTCAGATAGTTGTCATATAATCTCTGAAAACAAAACAGGAGACGGTATCGAAATAACGTTCACTTTCGACATCTAGTTATCTATAACAATTTATAAGGCTCCCCGCTTTGGGCATACGCCGGCTTTGAAATGAGTAATAGGGTTACCACTCCGTAAACTGATCATAGCTACAGCTTGAATCAGAAGTTTGACGCTTACTTCGAATTAAATGAAAATTCCTTTCTTTTAAATCAATCAGCAAGTTCTGGTTTTCTTATCAGAAACAGTAGCCCATTTGTATTGTGCTTAAATTACATTTAATGTAATTTAAAATATCGTAATACTTGGGATTTGTATCTGTTCCATGGGTATAAACCTTAAGGTACAATATGTCGTATAGATTCGAATCCTTCTATAGAAGGATTCGAATCTATACTTTCAACCCACACTCCAGCAAAAACCATTCGCTTTGCCTTTTTTATGGGACCATGTCATCAGAGCCTAAATAGTTCTTGTTAGTTAAGAGATATGCTATCTTCCTTGGTTTTTTTTTTTTACAAAACAGGTATGGTAAAGGCAAACGCGTAATTTAGCCACAGTCATTGGTATTTACCGCGCGTATTTCGGATTAGAGTTTTAATTGAGAACAAGAAATAGCGGAATAATCGCCAATCCGGTGCAGTGAGGTATGCGCCATAGCAACGGTAGCGATTCCCTGTGCTAAGGCAGAGATCAGCCTTCCTCGCCGATGTAAACAAACAGATTGACAAATGGCGGCCGCCAGTCGAGGAACCGAATGGACTACTTTTTTAGAGAAACTTCCTTTGGAGCGAGCTGAGAAGGTAGGTTCTCGCAAGCGCGCGCACTGAAGTAACTCCATTGACATGCGAGGTGTCAGTGACGCGTAATATCCGGCTATACCGTTAGGCACTACGTAGAAAATAAACCGTGATTATTTCGCTCTCGACATAGGTTGCACTGTCTGATAAACGACTAGTGCTTTTTTATCCGTCAAATATATCGACAAGTGGCGTCGTAAAGTCTGATCAAACTGGCGTAGAGCGGAAAAGATGGACCGGTGTGGTCTGAATAGAGAGGAAAAAGGACTAAGTTAATCTGTTCGCATTCAAGAACTTCAGTGCCTAAAAGAATCTTGAAATCGATCAATAGTTGGATTGTTATACTATCGGTGAGACACACCCCCTTTATTTATACAGTAAAGACTGGCCCGATATGTCAGGCTTTGTTGAACCGCTGAGGTGTGCCGCCGGTTAGGAACCTAGGCGATTATAATAACAACTCTGTTTCTTTTTGATAGAGGGAGGTTATATAATACCAAAGAAAATAAAATTGGTGATCTCATCTCTACATATGAATATTATCCAAATGAGAGCTAATTATTTTGCTGTGTACCTGCCATATTAACGATCCAAAATTTATTTAGCTTAGTTAGTGTCATACGTGACCTGAAAATTCAATCTAAGTTGGCTGTTAGTAATACCCTTACATCTAGTACCAAGAAAAACAACTCGCACAATTCGCATTTTTTAAATATTGCAGCTTCTAAATGAGTTGGGTGAAAGCCTATCAGGGGTTCAGACCCGGGGACCGCAAGCAGAACATTACAATGAGCTGACACCTGAAGATTTTGAGAGGGGTACTCGAGCACTAAGTGATCTTTTCAAGAACCTTTGCCTACCTTCGTCACCAACGAAGACGCCAACTTCGAACGTGAGTTTTTCCAAAAGCTCTTTTCTAAATATATACTCTCATCGTTTGATCACGATTGAATTTTTAGCAAGCGTCTGTCCAAAATGGGTATAGCGCACAAAGTAAATACTAAGAATGTTGTATATATGAAACAGATATAGTAAAGCCGTCATTTCTATTAAAAACAAAAAAAAAAAACAACTGCTTATTGAAAAGTAATATAAGTAATTTGCAAAAAAAGTTTAGTCATCATGTAGAAATATATCATGATGGAGAGGTACTTCATATCACATTTCTTAAACCAATGAATTTGTATAAGCAAAGTGTTTTACCTATGAACCTTTTCGTTAATAATGTTAGACATGAATTGAGACAAGGAATCTGGGTTTTATCAAACTGTGTAAGGTTGCAGGTTCTATGTACTTCAAATCATGCTTGGGTGTATCTATTTGGTTGCCGAACTAATTAGTTCTATACGTATTAAATAGATAACTAAGATAAATTTATTGAGGTTAAGATAAGGTTAAATTTGTGTACCGTTAGTGTATCTTAATGTATACAAAAGCTTTGCTTTATTATCCAAATAAACTGCAAGATAGCATAAACGAAGGAAAATTTTGCCGCACTAGGTCAGTACCTAAAGACATACTTCCAGACATCCAGGTTACGCCCATTGGGGGCACAGTACATCTTACGTTAATGGTCCAAGACAAACTCTTGCGGTCACTTGCCAGTATGGTCTGTTCCCAGCCAATACAACGAGATGTAGCATACATTAACAGCTGGCCTATTTAGTTAGCTGTCATGTCTTAAGCGAATCGAAAGCGGTTCCTTTGCTTGAGGGCCTCACTGCAGTAACTTTTCAGTATTTGGTACTGCACTTAAGGATTCTTGTTGGTTTGTCGGGCATAACAAGACGCTTGCCTCTGAATTGATTGCATTTATTGTAGTTTGACGTTGAATGCGTTCCTATGTAATATAGGTACAGATAATGCAAAGCCAAGTTTGTTTCTCATAAGAGATTTCGAGTTTGTGCACTTCAAGTAGATTAAACTGGTAACAGACTAATCGGAAGTTCATTTCAATACGTAGTGTGTAATGGATTAAGATTGAAAGGTCACAACGTACGAATTTTTTAAGCTAAGTTCGATAAGCTTGTTGTTAGGTGCACGTAAAAGCAAATCGACTGTTTTTAACAAAAAAAGTGGAGAACCTTTGCCAGTTCCGAGGCTTCGCCTAATTTCTAAGAGACAAAGTCCGATTGCTTGACGTCTTGTGTGAGCAACCATTGGTCTAAGTCCAGGCAATAATGATGATAGTTATTATTATTATCTTCGTGAAGCATTGTCCTCAATTATAGAAGCGGTACGTGGCTATTGGATCTTGTACAGGAAATCAGACAAGAAAGCCTTGGCCAATAACTGAACCTCTCTATGACGTAAATGTTGTCTACTCAAGTACGTAACAAATGTATCTATGTATATATATATGACGTCTGTTGTAGTGGAACGATTTACATACAAGTGCTACACCAATGTTATCCTTCATTTTCAGTAATTCAACCTGGACGTTCTTCCATTTTCTGCAGGGTTCTCCAGGGCTTGCAATACCAATTGTAACGACTTCAAGTAATGTTTTGTGCTGTGTATGCGTTGGACATGAAAGCTGATTCTTTGCTTTCATTTCAAACTAGCTATTCACGGTTAATTTGTGTGACGTAGCTAATCTCAAGCGTTATACACGGCCCCAATTAGTTTAACCATGTCGTTTTTATATTTATCCAATTCCTGAATCTTTTTTGCGCGTACTTTGCATAATTTTAAACAAATCTGATATTGCATGGACGGTATGGTCGATATATTATTTTTAGTTTCAAAGACAACAGTATCTGGTGTCTAGAACTGATCTGATTTGGAGATATCAAGGGCGACTGATTATGTTGTGCCGTTTTAAAGCTTGCTGCTTTTAATTACCTTTGAGGAACTCATTTTTACAGGAACATTTTTAAGTGCGTTTTAATTTTGACAAATACTCGCTAATAGATTCTTGGATTATTATTTTGCGGACTGAGCGCGTTAAGAATCGCTAAGCAAAATATGAATAAATAAATCAGTAAATGCAAGTTTTCTCCACGAATATGTGTTTTATTATGTACAATAAATCTTCTTTATTACAATAATTACTAAATATGCAGTTTCAAGTGGACTGAAGCGACTGGTAGTGCGTTTGCTTGACTTTCAGATATGTTCATGCCAATGATAACTTCTGTTGAAACAGTATTAGCAAACGCTTCGGACGACACACGATTCAACCAAACGTAAAATGACGCCGTTCTAGAAATCAGTGTATTAATATTATAACAAAGCGTCTCTGTGAAATATAGTTTAGATTTCCAGTAATCTTGGGTTTGTCATTATCTGTACAATCTATTATAATGTTCAATTATCTCTGACTCGTTGACGTAGCATCGATTATTAGATTTGTTTTAGTGTGACCTCTGTTTTATAATGCCCAGTAGTGGATATAACTCAGTATGTATTTTACCTGTACAGGACCCGTGTACGACACGTTCGTAACTAACCCAAGGGTATGTTGTGATCATATTGAGTTGGTGTTAAGATCTTTCGATATCAAATTCGGGAGTCATCAGTCAGTATTTTTCTCTTGACATAAAGTACAAATCGAATCTACTGGTTAGTGTGATTTATCAAGTTTTTAGCATCGAATATTTATATATCCGATTTGAGCAACATGCTTTAGCGCAAACATTATTGCCGTATAAACCACTATATAACGATTCTAATCTCAGAGTTTTATGGACGCATTTTACTCTGCAAATAATAAAAAGAGGTAAATAGATTTTATATTCGAACAAATCAACAAAATAATAGAAACAAAACACAGTACTGTCATTGAGTAGTGTAGTAAAAAAGTTTTGACATTAGTTAGTTAATCTTAAAGACGCGAAACTTGAAACACTTAAAAGGAAAACGAAAACGAAGCATCCCAATGGCATTACTTGTGGCTTGTTATTTGAGTCATAAGTGCTACAAACTGGGTCACAAGGCGAAAACACTCAATAGGTGGATACTACAAAATCATACACAGACGCGTATTCTAATAGTCCTCCCACGGGACTGGAGTTGCCTCTTGTAGAGTCCCCAGGTTTGTATTTTACTTTACCAAAATTGTCTACTGTTAAGATGAAACGGAACTTCAATGAACTACGTCTTCTCTATATCATTACCATTTGGTCGAAATATAGTTGGAATGACTTTTCTTAATTTTTATTAATCATTACAAATAAATACGCTGTGTTGGCAGGCATCGTAATTTGGTTTACTGTAAGGCGGTCGTTTTTTTTGATGAAATACGGCTTTATTAGATAAATTTGTTTGTGCCTATAATATATTAAAAGACCTATCCAATTTTTTTGAATTTCCGCGCATATTTTGCGAGAGAAACCTAGATAAATTAGGTTAGCTGAAAAATATCAGAACCCCAGCTACTTTTACAGCTCCTTATCGCTCTC
Organism: Varroa jacobsoni; assembly: GCF_002532875.2. Classification (NCBI taxonomy): domain Eukaryota; kingdom Metazoa; phylum Arthropoda; class Arachnida; order Mesostigmata; family Varroidae; genus Varroa; species Varroa jacobsoni. Next base: position 40,563 of record NW_019213149.1, read on the forward strand.
CAGATTCCCTATCATTTAACGTTGGCCAAATAAGCAGTTTGGCTAATAAAATGCTGATGTAAGGTATCGAAAATTTAGCTTTTTAATTGCCCTTCCTCCTTATTTGTCCTAGGGTGACGGCAACGGCTTGCTATCAGTATCTATGGAACGCCTCTCGAGTCCATACAAAGAAAAACTTCGACAAGTGGTGCTTCGTCATGAAGAAAGGCTGCGGCTGAGGTTCCTGAGAGAAGGCTCTCTGCCTCAACGCGCTCTGGCGCACTTCGATTGGGAAGCAGAGGTGAATAGTTTGGTATACTGATGTAATGGCATTCACATACTTCCTAACGTGAAGATAAGATTGCGCTCTCAAGGGTGCCACAGCTAACACCTGTTTGTCTGGATCGATTATACAGTCCAATATTACTAAGCAGCATGGCGAAAAGTGCGTACATTGCTTTAGAATATCACAATTATTTTCTATATCTTTACGTCGTTACTAATCCTTCGTTGCGTATATTTGGCTTGTTGTCTGTATGTTTATTTTTATTGATCAACCATTGATTGGCGTGACGCTTAGGTGGTCGTTGCAAGCAGCGCGTTGTCCTCGCAGGAAACGCCTCTCGTTCGTCTTTCGCTAGGTTTTCTAGGTCCCGACGGAGAATCTGTTCGAAATGTCACACTGGAGATGCAGAGTCGTCAACTTGATCGAACGATCGAAGAACTCGAAGCCTGTATTGAAGGGCGACTACCACTCGATGTCTCGGGCGGAACCCTAAAGAACTCTGAAATCGGATATGCAAATGGAGAGGTTCAACCTACTGACGATTAATAATAAAAACAATAATAGTACTATATTAATTGGTTCAATTGCACGATCAATAAACCAACGCCGAACAAAGCATAACGAAAAATATGCTGAAACATTCATTCGTTGTATAGACATAATGTTCAGTGTTTCCGAAAATTGACGCTTGAGCATGACCAATATGACCAATATATAACAACAGTATATATATATTTGATTTTCGGCACGAGTTACTTCGATTGGTATCAAAATTTTGACAAGATTTTTCGTAGCTGGCCCACACAATGTAACGTTGCAAAAAGTCGGGCAGGTGCGTGTGAGTAAAGCCATTGCAATTTGCCTCTATTTGACTCCTTAGGTCTATATCTGTGTCAATACTATTCTTTAATATAACATTCAAAAGTCACATAAAACTAAATAACTCATGTTAGAAGAAATTGACAAAAAAAATTGTAGAAATATATCGAATACTTCAACCAATATTTTGTTTGGAGGATGTCTAAAATGTCTGGTCAAATCTGGTTGAAGGTGATGCTCATTAGTGTGTGCCCATTAGTATCAAAAACGTTAATTTATACCATCTACTTATTTTCTTCTGTCTCGGTTTGTTCTGTGTTCTTTTTTTCTTTTAACGATAAATTAGCTTATCGTGGCACTCACCTATGAACGCAATTAACTTACGTATTCGAAAGTCAAGAATAACCATGGAAGCCTTCCTTCGAGTGGCATTCTGCACACCACAGGAGATACGGTTCTGCCATTGCATTCAGTGGCTGGTACACGGGTGCAAACCGTTCCAACGAACAACGATAACAAGCAGAATGAGTGCATCGGTATCAGATAAGAGATAACAGAAATCAAAAAAGCAACACTATGAAAACATTAATTTGGTTTGCAATTCTACATATTAAGGTTTTACACATGTGTGTGGGGTGGCGTGATGGGTCAGAAAATATACGGTAACATCGTAAGCGGACTTGGGCTGGGCCTGTAACGTAAATGTTATATCTATCGAAGTTAGCCAGTGCTTTGATATGTTTTGGAGACGCATTGTCGCAAAGGTTGAGCAGCCACACAACCAAATGAATAGTAGTGCGAATGCTTATTATTCACATTGACGATTGATAATGATGCAATAATACTACAACAATATTACAAACGATTCCACTGCGTAAGCTGACGCTGATAGTGAAATCGGGCCGGACAGCGTACCTGGGATTAAATGAAGCATGCAGTAGAAAAGTATTAGTTGGCTCGCTGTACCCATCACTGGTAACACAGTCTCTCATGTGTTAACGTAGTGAAGAGATAAGCCTAGGCTATAAAGGAGTAGAAAAACAATTACTTCGAACGTATACAGAGATATATACAGAGTCGGCACGTGAATCATATGAAAGAATGCGTATTTCGTATCGCCCTTACGTCGTATAATAATACTGCGCGATGAACAAGTAACAAACAGAAAGCAATGTTTTTTTTTTTTTATAGAGTTCGAGCCGTTGGCAATTGTTGGATTAAATTTGCGGGTGAAAAAAATAGAACAAGTTATCCATCGATTAGCGTAAGTGAAGTCCAACATTCGGCGTCTGACGGCCTCGATGTCTATCTATTCTAACAAAGACACTATTATCATCTAGGTTTTGGCGTTAACAGGTGTCAGTTGGTCACGTGGAGTCAACAAGAAGATATGGCTTATTTAAACAGAAAAATTAGCTGTCTAGATGCGGTGTGGGTACAATGCTTTGACACAACCATTCTAATAACAGGTGAACCGTACGCCAATATTCAGTCTCTAGCAGTACAACTGTACTATTAGCAGTAAAAGCAAATAAGCTTAGTATATGATATAAAGTAGTATATTATATGAATGAAAACAAGGGCATTGCCGTACCTAGATAACAATATATTATGGAAATATATACACTATTACTATTTTCTACTGAAAGATAGTAATACGAATCGCAGCAATATAGATAGCTAACAATAGATTGTTAACGTGGACCATGTCCATACTTGATGCGATCGACTTTTATTTACATTTTGATACACCATTATGTTTTGTACAGCACAGACAAGAAGGCCTGAAAGAAACATAAAAAAAAATAGTGAGTGTTATAAATGATATGTAGGATCATTCCACCCTGTAAAGGAATAAAAAAGATATTTTTCATTATCACTTGGTGTTTTTATTTTATAAAGAAATCATAATAACTTTGCATGTAAAAACATAAATCCTGCTAGCTTACTGACTGTACGTGAAGCTGGAGATTATAGAAGCTATTCGGTTTGAGCGTTGTTCTCATGCTTTAGGTACTAAATGTCGGCGAGGGAGTTATTAGAATTTTTTTTAATAGAGTATTTTTTAAAGGGATCGAGTACCGCTGCCGACTTAATGCAATTAAATGATAAGCTGTGTATTTTAAAAACTACGCTGTATTTACTAAAGCTCTTACACCTAGCTTTGTTATTCTTTATAAATTTTCTTTCGCATAGAAAATTGAAATCGTGGTTTTGCCGTCAGTTGTTTCCATTATATAATAGATTAAGTTATTGCAAAAAAAAACGAATTTGATGAAGTGATGTTCCTCGAAATGAGTGCATGTATTCTGGTAGTTTGCTATTCAGTTTTTCAGGTATGTGTCACGCTTATTTTTTTGTGTTAACAGCAAGTTCATAGCCTCTACTGCTTATTCGTAACTGCCTAGCCCATAATAGACGACTAAGAAAAATGTTTCTAGTTTCTGAGTGTCCTGTGAATGCAAACAGTAACGTCGTTATGAACCACAAATGCACCTTGTTTCACTCTAATTAAAAAGTAATATATAATTACTAGTATCGAACTATTTATAATATTTAGTTTAAATTGTAATCTTATTCAAATGTGTCGGAAATTCAGAAACGTCTCCAAAACACAAAAAAATCTGCCACTTATACTGCTTGTCCAGTGGCACCTACCGTCACATAATTAAGAGGAACTGAAGAAACCAAGCATAAAAGTTCCCTTGCCAGTGTGAGACAGATTCAAGGCGTAGAAATAACACGTGGTACGAACTATCTAATGTCAATAGACGTAGCTTTTCATTCACTTCTAGAATTAATAGTCAGCATAAAGTAAATATTTTTTTAATTTCGAAAATAGAATTTTCCATCCTAAGTTAAAATCGCACAGATAAAAAAAAATTTAAACCATGACAAAAAACTAATAACTTACAAATCACGCAGCTTATGACTCGCTGTTCGGTTTCTGTCAGCTAGAGACAAAGCAAGCAAGTCTTACCTGACATTTATCCTTCTTAATGTGATTGAAATAATGTCACTGCTGCTTCCATGCTTTTATTTAGATCGTAGAATCTCTTTGCAGAACTTACTAACGGACATGAACGATATTGTGGAAACAGTTGACAACTTACATCAAAAATATACCCGGAAAACAGACTTATTTTGCATTTATCTCAAATGCGGCCGAGCTTACATCGAATTAATTATAAGCAATTTAGTTTAATTATTAACTTAAAAAAAGGATTTATTATTACTAAATCCCTAAACTTTTAAGTGTTTTATTTAGGTTATGACCTTTAAATTATAGTTGGCTAAAAAGTAAACTTTGAATCGTTATTTGACCGTTTCTTCCGTGAGAAACGTCATGAGTAAACTTTAATCTGACTCAGAAAAGAGTAGGTAAGCTTTTTTTGAGTTGGAATAAATTTTACTCGTATGAGCATACTGAGACGGAGTCAAACTGATTCGTTTACTTTCACCTGATGTGTTTATATTTATTTTCACAAACATGAATCTCCGAAAATGATTTTTGTGTATCGTTAGTATCTTAAGGCATTTCACTTTTCTGCGCTCCCTGCATTCCAGTTTCACGTGACCAACTGCTCGAATCAACGGATAATCAAGGAATGATTATAATAAGTAGGCAAACCCCTTCTGCTTTTTCTACACCCTATACTGAGCTCGTATACACTAGCAGTTATATTCTGATTTCAGTTCGACCCATTTAGGATCGAACTAAACTGAATTGGAAGAGGATGTTTTCTGCAGTCGTGTATATCATGTTTAATTTAAAATTTGCAACCTGCAGCTCCATCGAACCACAACTAGCGTGACGTCACGGAGGCGGTGGCCAATGAGGGTCGCGACGTCGCGTAAAATTGGATCCAAGTCACATTTCTTGAGCATTCGGCTTTTAAAAAAGTGGCCCTCAAAGGGACACTTTACGCGTGACTAGGTGGTCTCAGACTGCTTGACCAATCACTACTTCAGTGTGTTCAGCGTATGCTGAAAGACGGCTTTTTGGTGACGTGTACCTGTCATCTTTGAATTTGGCGCGTAACTAGATTTAAGGGGATACTTGTGGGGAGCGGGAGTAAAAATTAGTGATTGCGATTTGTTACATTTTTTTTTCCCAGTTTCTTGAGATAATTGCCAGCCTATGTGCATCATCTGATTATTAAAAGTCCCTCTGATCTACTTGATCAGCCGCTGGCGAGCCATTGGGCGAGGATGCAGAGTCAAAATTGGCGCGCGGCTGTCCCCTGTCGCCAGTATGCTACGCCAGTCTGCGGTAACCAATCAGCGAGCGACAGTCACGTGAAAACACGGCCATTGCTGAGGACCGACTTGGCTCAACGACGAGTGTCACTTACTCTGTGCAGAGCCTGGTGGACGTCGCAGCGGTAGTGCAGCAAGGAGCAGAGGCAGTTTGAGTGCTACATCTCTACAAGCCACCATTTACAACACAACAGTGTTCTTCTGGTTCGTATTGCCCAGCACGTTTGCTCATCCGGCGATTTTGAGCATATTAGTCGTTAACATCCCTTCACTGCAGCGTATTTGTAGCCGGTACAAAGGCTCCAACCAAACTTAATCGTCATGTCGGCAGAAAATCTAATCCCCGACTATTCCCCATTCTTTGGTGTGATGGGGGCCACAGCCGCCATGGTGTTCTCTTCGTTGGGCGCAGCGTACGGTACTGCCAAGTCAGGCACGGGTATCGCCGCAATGTCTGTCATGCGACCAGAGTTGATCATGAAATCGCTCATTCCCGTTATCATGGCAGGTATTATCGCCATCTACGGGCTCGTCGTGGCTGTACTCATTTCGTCTGGCATCAGCTCGCCTTACAAGTTGATTAAGTCATACCTGCACCTTGGCGCTGGCCTTTCTGTTGGCCTTTCAGGTCTGGCTGCCGGTTTCGCGATTGGTATTGTTGGTGATGCTGGGGTGCGTGGCACAGCACAACAACCCCGCCTCTTCGTAGGAATGATCCTTATTCTTATATTCGCTGAGGTACTAGGTCTTTACGGCCTGATTGTAGCCCTGATCATGTTCTCGAAGGCATCGGGTATTGCTTAAACAACAACAGCCGAAAATCATCACCACCAATAACGACTCGTATCTCTACCAAATATCACCATCGCATCTAAACATCGCATCTATAATATCAGCAAGCGTAGAGGGACAGAACGAGAAATCAAGGAGAGTAGGTGTAGTTAATGGCCTCCGAGTGTCAGCCAGCTCTCGCAGACACAAACGAACAATTATAGTAATAGCCATGAGCAGGCAGCGTGGTAGACAGGATATTGAGTACACCGTGATGGGTCGAATTAGCAAAAAGGAAGCAATAGAACAAAAGACTTAAGAAACAAGACCAAGCCATAAGATGAAATAGCACCGAAACCAATATAAGGACGTCTCCCGACTCAACAGCAAATGGGTGACCAGCGTGGCAGGTTACTCGGGATGGAAGAAAGCACTAACCTTATAGAAAGGAAGACGACGAAGACCTCGGAGGAGCTGCAACACACTGCAGCAGCAGGCGAGATGACGATGATCGGCGAACTTCGGAGAAGTATCCAATATATCTGAGATCGCACATTTACAACTTATTGACAATAGAAAGAAAAATCATAATGTGACGTAGAAGAACCTAATAACCGTATCCCTCCCCTATTTCTGCCCGAGTTCATTGGGCAGAGGCCTTGTTTTTGCTAAATTAGTTTCTATACAAGTGACATATATGCATATATACGATGAAAAGTGATGGAAATACGGATTAGTTTTACCATAAATTATAGGACGTAAGAGAGGTGAGGTTGACTCTATATATATGCCACATATAGAAAAATGCAAAATATACAATTGACTCCCTGCTCGTTGAATCAATTCCATATTTCTCGTTGAAGCATACAAATTCTTCTGTATATTATCATATCCAGCTTGGAGCTTTTTATTAAAGATCGAATAATTAACGCGACTGAACTAAACCGACTTTTGTGTACCCCCTGTACCTAGAGCAGGTGTCTCAAGCTATATGCCTATATCAAGCTCGCCACTGCACCAAACCACTATCAGCAGTGTTAGGCTTAACGGGCCCATTAGGGGTCTTCGGGGGAGCTCGGACCCCTGGAACACATTAAGTGAGGGGCTTCGAACGTATGGTGGCGTTTGGAACGCGTGCGTGTGATGTAAAATGACCGCGTATAGTCAACGAACGATTCGTTGGACTCGACTGGATTGATGGCAGACGGAATGTTCCACTTACATAAGTGTAATAGTAATAACATAATTATGATGACGATATAGAAACAGTTAATTTCGAACTCAATAGAAGTCATCTGCGTAACACATTGTGCGATACGGCTTGTATTTGAGCCGATTAAATTTTTCAGCTAAGAAAATTTGCAACGGACAGTATGTGAATGTTGATATTATTCCTATAGGTAGAACAATAGCACATATATATAGAAAAAGATAATATGTCATATAAACATACACAGCAAAATTAGCAGCTAACTGACTAGCACGAATCCAATGTGAAGAATTACAGCAACAAAAAATTTTTAAAAAAAAAAGTCCATCACCTTGAAAGCAAAGAAAATTTTTCTAGATAATAATTACAACCGTGATGTTGACAATGATAATATTGATTGAATAGGAAACTGTTAAGGTGATACAATATTGAGAAAAGAAATGATGGCGATGCTGACGGTGGAGATGACAATGATGAAGACCGCTATTACTTGGGTTGAAAAACACGACAGCGCAAGCGGAAGAAAAAGTAAGAAAAAACAGGATAGGTTAAGGATAGTAATAATAACATTATTACAAGAATATTTGCAAAGGTAAAGGAAGGAAAGGGGGCTTAAATTTTTGGAACAGGCAGAGGCTGGTTTAGTGCAAACAAGTGGATAGAGTAAATAATATTGATGATGAGTTAGGTGGGACTATGGGAAGTTAAAAGGAAAAAATTTCGGATAGTTATTCTATTTGGGCAGACCAGACGAAGTCGTCTCTTTGCAGTGCGCGGTCTAGCGACAACAGCAGTAGTTGGTACGGCAACAGTAATAACAACACGAATCGAAAGCGCGCTGCTGTATTATGAACCGCAGTTGGGTAAACGTGCATAAGAACTAAATGCGGTATACTTAAGTGAAAATGATTTGAAATGTTACTGTACAGTTTTACGTTTGTTGTATTGTGAATGCATGAATAAAACCAATATGATTTTAATCGAAATGTTACGTATGTTATTCTTTTTTATAATATTTACTATCATGAAACGTGTATGTAAAAAGACCTGGTATATGAATTAGTGGGATTTCAAGAATTGTCCATAGATTATATTTTTGTCATAATATTCTAGTGACAAAAATATAACTAGAAAAAAAGTATGAAGAGTAATAAAAAATCAACATCTATGGTATAATCAACGTCTTATTGCATCGATAATTACATTTAGGATAGAAATCAAACGGGTTAAGTTTTCATCCATATTAGAGGTGCTCTCCCATTAGGAGGACTACTAAGTTGGCTCTAGTGTAAAATACAGCTCAACTGTTCATTTATACGAATAGAGCATATAATTAGTAATTGCGGCCAACATTAGACGATGCATCTAGATTCTATGGAGGTGTTAGATTTTGTTACCTAGTCACAAATGATTATGAATAGGAGGTAACCAATATATCGTAAACGGTATTCTAAATTGTGTTCGAGCAACTACATATCTATGAAGTATTTCATAGATATCATTACGCAAGTAAATCATCTATCACTTTTCTCTAATGTAATTATATAGTTTTTCATTTTGTTCATTTAAACATAGTCAATTATATTTAGTTTTTCAAGCGTGTATATCGTGAGATGCGTCAATTTCCTCTCAGCTTCATAGCATTGGTCTCTCAAGTGCGACGAATAAATCGCAAACCTTCACCTTTTTTCCAAAAAAAAAAAAAGTAAAACTAAGAAAAAAAGTAGAGCACCACATAATTTTGGTTTGTCTACTGCTAAGCACTTCTTTTGTATTCTGCTGTTGGTAGATAAGACAAGTTGCTGTGCGGTAGTGGATGCAAGAACCTGGTGATGCCGCGTAGTTTTACGATATCGACTAGATTGACGGATCGACGGCCGGCCAATACAGACGAATGAACGAGTGCTTTGTAACTGTTGGGAAGCAGATGATTCCAGTGCTAGCGTCACATGACCATAACCCTTACAAAAGAACGTGTGAGCGTTGCAGTACGACGATGGCGACGGTCAAAGCGACAGGCCCGACTACGGCAACTAAAGCTGCTTCGGTTACGAGACGATTTAACGCGGCAGGGCATTTGGCATGTGACGATTTTCAAACTAACTAGTCAGCCAACTTAAATGCAGCAAGAACAAGTCGTCGGTTTGGGTGTCTTTTAAAGCGTCCACGTACGCTCTGCTGCAGGTATTGCTTTTATTGGCGTACTAGTGAACCGCTGCTACTTAGCCAGATATGATCCTCGGCCAAACTACGTATCGACAGCTAGTAAAACGAACTTAATGGAACTCCTACAAACGATACGCTTCGTGGGCGGGCGGATGCAACTGTGTTTTATTAATTGATATGTGGTTAGTTGAAATCGCTAAAGAGTCATCCTTCCTAGATGCCTGACGAGATACAGCTGGCTGTGTACGTTTCATTCTGGATGCTGTTGCAATCTCAGCGATGTCCTGATTGCCATTACTTCTTTTTCTACCACATTGAATAGTCTTTCCCCCTGCCAATCATGCTGTATATGCCATGCTGCTATTACTGAGTCCTCTTACCTGTAAAGCTCTGGTCTGTAAAAATATAAGTTGACAACGTTTCCATGTATTCCTGCTGCCGCTGCTGCTTATGGCGGGGATGGCTCTTGCTCGTTTGCTATTCTCTTTGCTGTTACTACGGCGAGATGAGGAAAAAATATAGTCTAAACTCTAGGTTAAATCTGAGTTGGAGTAAAGTTCGTGTATCAGCCTGAGAGTACGGGCGCCCGCGGTACGATATGACAATATATCACAACTGCATTTATCTCCTTTTCCTACTCCGTCAACTGCTTTGAAAATTTGCAGATTTTTTGAGCAGAACGAAATTGACCACGCCGGCGATTCAGAATAACGTTTTGGGTTTTCAGGCTTATTATCTTTGAGTAATCGTCGATTCTAGTAGTAGAGGATATAATCGTAAAATTGTCATCAGTATAAACAAACAGAACTGGAAAACGGAATTATCCGTTAATTTTCAATTTATCATTGGATTAGAGCACACTTTTCAGTAAAAATCTAGGAGCTGGCAACCGAGTATCACCAACAGCTGTACTATACGATTTAGCTAGACACTTGATCTTTCTTGAAAGCAATATAGAATTGTTTACATCAAAGGCCTTGTCTGAATTAAAGGTGCGGCTTATAATATAGATCGGCCATGCAAACAAAAAGATTTAACTGGGTATTTTTGATAAATCGCCACAAGACGCATTTTAAGTGCTTATTAGTTAAACGTTCATTTCAGATTTAGTTGAAGAAACATTCGCTGAGACATTTTTATTATTCTGATGAACTGTGTACCGAACGAGTGACATCGTATACTTAGCACAAACATAAAAACACTGCCTACTAACATTAATTGTATTTTCTTCGATCCAACAGAACGAGCTGTGCGATTTCCACGGTGGTGTCTCTTAGAGATCTTTTTGTTTAGAATCATCAAAACGAGATTGTGTTTATTTAAAATTTTCACAGCCGAAAAATAAACAAACAAACAAACTCAGTTGAACGTGCCCGACGACATAAAACATGCGATCGAATAATAGAAGTGCTGCTGATGCTTGCAAATAGTTTACTCGTGCTGTATAACATAGGCATGTTTACACCCATTGATGTCTCCTTGTCATTCTTCCTTTAGAGCAGGTCGCCATGTAAGACGGATAGAAGTTGATCATTCACATTGGAATAATAAAAGTTAGTTGACCTGAGCGCGTTAATTTTATTTGTATCCACTTTCTTCGGCTAAATACCCTATAAATGTGTATTATTATTATGTATTAAAATCTAGTGAACTGTAAAATAACCAGTGACTTTTCTAAACCTTTACCTAACTTTAGTATTAGTATCTATACTATATATCGAATGCATATATCTTTGAAAAATTATAAAATCTGTTGACATTTAAAAATAATTTTATTGTTAAGAAAACCTATCATTTAAAATAAACTTGCTTAGTTGAACTAAACTTCTACAGTATAGGCCGTGGTATTCTTTCGCGTAATTCTTTTAGGTTTGAAGAAGTAATTGTGACATAATAGAGCGTGGAATATAGTTTGAAGTTTTGGCTTTAAGCTATATTTCGTGTTATATTTCTGTAATATTTTATTTGTTCTTCAAGGTAACTATTCGTTTTCAAATATTGAGCTTATAAAAATTTCAATTCTTGTGAGGGGCGGACATAGTATAAAATGCTGATGTGGAACGACACAAACAATTATTTTGCAGAAAAATGTCTCGTCATAAGTAAAGTTCTACCGTTGTAGTGTAACTCAACTCTACATCTTCTATTTATCAATGCTGTGCCTAGATTGAAGATAACTGCACTGCACGCCCTATATTTGCCTCATTAGGTCTTTAAGGATACGACTGAGTATGTCGTTGACCTAGAACTTAGAGTAATATTCTTTCAAAACAAAACCCAATCTAAATGCGTAGTATTAGCTACACCATTTAATTTCGCCACTCCCTCGAAAACCTAAAAATTTCAAAATGTCGTTTTTTTTAAATCTATTTTTATAAATGCCGTCAGAGTTTGTAGAGTAGTCTTGCTAAATAGTACTTATGACTCAGTTGGTATCAATCGTAGCCAGCATCTGCCTGATACAATAACAGATTGAGCATTTTCGACAATTCAAAAAATAGAAAAATCTGCTTCTTTAACGGTCAGGTTGGACAAGTGCCTCTGAACATAGGGTAGCGCACGAACTAGCCACATGTCGTTAGCATTTCTGGCTACGTCCGTTCCAAACTCCAAGTAGGTTTTTAAAAATATGTAAAACCAACAAAAATATTTTGAAATTGAAAATATCTACGTATAATATATATCGTAAATTCAAACTATCTGATGGGAACAATTCTGCTGTAGATCTTGATTGCGCTTGAAATTAATCAGATTAAATATCAGTAAGCTGTTTGTATTTTGAAACGGGACCAAACGAATCCACTACAAGCTGAATCGTTTCTAAAAAACGTGATAATCAAAATCTTTTTTAAATTAAAAAAAAAATGGCACAGTTTTGGTATGTTTTTCATTTTCAGGTGGTATGTTTTTATATTGTGCTGCTTGTTTGCTACGCCTTGCTCTTTTACTGTATAAATATATTAGTTTTAAGTTTTACAGCCGGTACTACAACTATGTAGCATTGCTTATCTCCACAAAAGCAAACACTGGCTCCCAGCAGGAAACAAACTGTGCCTTCGCTCTATTTCGAATCTAGTCCACCTTGGGTGTTCCTAAGTTTGGTAGACAAACGGGTTACTACTGCAACATCACGTGGACGTAAGGTGCAGCAACGCCTTAGATTTAGCCATCACTGGCCGTCGCACGTGCGAGCATTCTAACATCACCCTCATTTATTCGCTTTTATTTAAAACATTTTCCGTCCTTGATGGTCGCAATGTTTTGTAGCAGAGCACATGCTATCAGCTATTTGTATGGAAATTAACAACAACTACGTCGCTTTTAAAAAACTGCGTAAACTTACTGCCAGTAGTACTGTCGACGATAACGATACTCATTCTAAGTTACATTTAATGTGATCGTCAAATGATCACGCCAACAATATGCTAGTTCTATGCAGTCTGTATGCTGAGTCGTGGAGAACCGTGGCCGTAGTAAATTGATTAGCATGAGAATCAACATCAACGTAAGCTAAAAACCTGGCATTAGTCATTCAGATATAGGATTTACATCTCATCTTAAGAAATTAGTTTTTTATTAACTACCTTTGTAAGACCACAACTAACAAAATTCAACTTTAAGTCTTACTCCCTTTTTGGCCAGTGAAGTTCACTTGTGGCAGAAAGCTAAGTTAATTAATTGAGCTAACTCTTCAATTAAGTCGATTCGAATTTTGCAAAACTCAAGCGTAGATAAACATATGACGTATTACCGATGAACATGATTGATATGCTGAGAACTAAATATAATGCTTTTACAAGTTTATTATTAGGACTTCCTTTGTACATCAGGCTGTACTATCGATCTTGTTCGACTGTTTCCAGTAGAGTATTCATAGGAAGTACAGCTGTGCGATAATATTTGTTTGGAGTTTTTTTTTGCTGCAACGCATAAATAAATTTCGAGACAATTAAATTTTTCCGTTTTCCCTTTTCAAGCGTACTCCTTTTTTTCACAAGGCGTAAAACTACAGCGCACCCATGCTTTCTCGGGAACAAAGGAATGTCTAAAATAAGACGCTACTTACCGAATGGTCTATAGGTTAATTAAATTTTAGACAGTAAAGTTAAAGGAAAATTTTCGATGATAAGGCCGTGGCACTTTTGTGAAAGACAGCATTGGCTGATATAGTGGAAACCGGATAACGAACATTGAGATACTGTCACTATTGAACTCAACTATTTTAAAAAATGTTCGTGCTCGAAATATGAAGTAAAAATGACTCCACTTCACATCCTATTTACACTCAATAAAAAATAAAGCGAGCAAATTTGACATCATAAGCCAGGCAAAAACTAGGTGCTTTTGTACCATGGCAGTGATTTGGAATTAACGGCTTTTAGCCGTTATCTCGGATCATAGTTATAGCCAGTATAGAGGATATTGTGCAAAAAGCGAAAACAGCCGTAATGAAGGATTGTCGAATTATCCTTACAGGGCAGGCAGAAGTGTCAAACAAGTCATCCCGGTCCATAATGAAAGGTCATTTGTAGGTGAAAACACTAACAGCAAGGGCCGCGCTGAAGGGCCTAAGAAATTTGGTCCAGGAAATGCGGACCTCGTCCCAAGAGAAACTTGACCATTTAAAGGAGCCTCGACTTCCGTACACATTAGCATTCTCTGACCTTTCTCTGTTTCCAAACTTCAGTCGATATCTGGAAAGACAACAAAATTTGACACTTGCCAGAAGATCTAAGAATAACTAAAAGCAGAGCTCGACTTACTGGATTTATTTCAAAAAAGGGTTACTAAGGAAACGGTGGTGTAGAATCAGGTGGAAGTTATTCCTAAGGAAACAAGTGAAATTTCAATGACTGGGTCATGGCAAGCTGCTACAGAGCCAAATGATTGATACTTTTTTTGATACATCAGTGTCTGTATAAGTTAGCCCAAACAAAAATGATAATCGAAGTTGCGATCCATCTATTTATAAGACGATGCTGCATATCTAATATATTCAGCACAGCGTTCCTAAAGAAATTTGAGCGAACAACTGCTTCTTTCTTCGTATTATATATATATATATATATATATATATATATATATATATATACGTTGAAGTTTATTCAAACAACTCGTCCTTTTAGGTTACTTATAAATTCACTCATAGCACTTCTTATGCGATAGTGCAGTCACCAGCACGCGATAGAGACGCACACACGGCCATGCATATAACTTTGATCGATAGTGCGGTCTAGCGGTGCGCAATTTCACCCCTTGCTGCTACAATACATAATATAACAGTCGGGTTGCAGGTTGTCTTCAAACAACATATCAGGACAGAGGAGATCATCAACAACAACGTTGTTAGGCGGCCGCAATGCACGCAGACAAGGTCGCTAGTGTCAACCCCACGTTCGGTGGTGCTTGTCGTTATTATTCTTGGGTTGTTGAGAGCAGCTGTTCTGGTCAATCATTATTTAGCGCGCCGAGAAAAGTGATCACCAGCAGCAACTGGTTATGCAGCTTGCTATTGGTCGGCGCTGTATCAAACGTGTGTGTGTGTGCCTAATAATTAAAAAAGTAAAATGGCCTTTTCATGCACCAATTTACCTTCAACTAATCAACGAATCATCACTCGACAAGCATGATCCGCAGTTCGTCAATCGCAAATTCTGCAGAATGCATGTGCTTCCATATGTGTGTGTGTGCGTGTGTGTCAACCATATTAATCTTGATATTGTCTGCGTCTTATCTCTTTTCCTTTAGCTTTATCTCGTTCTCTGAAAGAATCTACTACTAATTGTCAAAAAGTTACTTTTCTGGATTTAGCGACTGTCGGGTCAGGCCTGCTGACCTTACTGCCTCCTGTCGACGCTAGTAGGACGATTCAACAAAACTCAACAAATGTACCAGCACAAAACAAGCCTGGTGAATGTTTGCTTGCCCGTTCGCGCGCTTTTACGTCAGAGTAGCTCATATGCACCCGCACAGTATTTCAGGTAGAGGGAGGTCGCCATAAGGAAAAGCACACTGATGGAGGCAGTCGACGATTGCGGTCGCTGCTGTTAGTGTCGTCCCTGCCTCAGTCGTGGTTTGCTAGCAGTATATCACTGCGCCTGTGTGTGATTTTGTGTCTAAGTTCCCCAGCGGGGCTGTGTCTGACCCGCTATAGCGCTCGGCGCCTCGAAGCGAGCGAAGGAGTAATATGGCGAGTGTTTGGTTGTTCACTCAGCTGATAGTCCTGAGATCTGCACTGGCTCAAATCATCGGCCAGGCACCGTAAGTCGCACTCACATGGATGCATACGGCTAGACAAATAGACGGCGATGCCAAACACTAATTCACGATGTTCTGGCTGGTGCCGTCTGTATACTAACTTAACCAAAAATTAAACAAAGAGTAAATTGGTTGCTGCGGTGTGAACGTCAATAGTAACTGCTACTTCTAAACTTACATCATGATGCACGAACCTAGGATGGCGTAGTACGGAGCCGCTAGAGTAGAAAAAAGAAACCGCTGTCGGAATTACAGGAACAAGTGTGACTGATAGTTCCCGATGCTATAGCCGAACATAAGCATCGGCGAATATTTGAGTGTATGCCGCGTCACTATGTGTTGCTGCAAAAATTACTTAGTCAATGTAAACTGAAGAGTGCCTGCTTGATAGTGCGTTGCTAATCAGTCTAAGTTGCCGTCTGACGCAGCACCCAACGGTCGAAATTACCGGACGTAAACATATAACTAATCCAAATTAGCGTGAACCAGAAAAGAGAACAGCTAGAAGAATGGAGCTCGACGACCCACAACTTTTAAGTGCTGGAACATCCTGTAAGTCTAAAGAAGTCAAACTAATAAATTTGTACGTGGTATTCGAATATCTAATAACCACTTGTCATGGCAGAGCGTACTGCCGCCGTTACCGCTAGAATACGCAAATATCTCGTGGTGCCACACTGTCCCGCGTTTAAATGAATTGTGGATGCATGTGCATAGATTGGTTAGTGACTAAAACAGCCGGACACATTAAGTATGTGTCCGGCTGTTCCGTACTGTCATAATGGAACCGGTAATCAACGGTGCAAAGTTATACATATACGAAAAAATAATGCGCACAAATAAAAAACGGAATCAGTGAATCCAATTTAGTCTTAGATTTTCGCGCATTTCAAAACGTCCATTGTGTTAAAAAGGAAAACGATGTGCACCCGACTTTGAATATATTGTAGACTTTATAATAACGATACTAGTCTACCCCCATCCAAACATTGAGCGTTCTTAGAGAGCTACCGTTTTAAAACTATTCGAATCATTTTTAATACGAGAGTGAATTATCGAGAAACCTACTAGGGTTAAAAGTGGCACTTTACTCCAGACATAAAAGCTAACGTTGGATTGTCATGTTTTATCAGAAAAAAACGATTATCTACGTCGTGAAAATCGATTGTATGGTGCTGTCTGAAGTTATTCGGGGCGCAGTTCATATTAACGCCAGGGAATCTATGCTGCCACCTTATATTTTTATCTGTTTTTAGTTTAATGACATTCATCAGTTTACCCATGTAACTTATCACTTAAGCAGCACATTGTATACCGTCAAACCATTGTAAATACAAGTTTGAGATTCGAGAAGCTATATATCTCAGCGATAATAATTGTCAAACAGTGAACCTGATCTTTTTGTTATATCTACCTGTAGACTTATATATAACGATATGTGTATTGAGTAAAGGAAACGAGGCCCATTCAGTATGATTAAGCACAGCTTTCCTGTTACTATTAAGATCCGCTGCACTAATTCATTTGTACTTTATAGATATTTATGTAAATGTACTAGGTCTGCCTAAATAGGTTGCTCTTGTGTTTCTAATACATACTGTATCTTACGCGAATTAGAAGCGCTATGGCATCATCAGCTGGTTCAGTTCATGACGACATTTCTAGAGGTGACAGAAGCAGTAAAATCTTCGAAAGGTCCGAAGTTGACGATCGAACTTTGCAACTCGCGAGAAAAAGCAGCACAACAGCTGAGAGATTACCAACGTCTTCGTTCAACTTTTTACCTAACTTCTTTTGGCAGAATATCTCATCGTTTTTGCTGGGCGGCAAAAAAATGGGCTCAAAGGTAAGTCGACCGCGAGAAATGACCTTATCACCCATCACAAGCGGATGCCTAACGTTAGCGATTAAGGAAAGCCTAGAAAAACCGATCGGACAGTTATGATATGACGTAGTAAGCCTTGAGAGAAATATCGAACGACGAGTGCTTATGCTAGCCGTTCTATTTGGCCACTGATTTTCACCGCTCAAAAATGCAACTCGATCATTAAAAGATAGAGATAAAACTCGATCAACTAAAAACTAAAATTTATCAGCCAGTTTAAAACAAAATTTTAACTGTTAATCGAAGCAATTTCTTATATGATTACATTGCATAAACTGAAATATTTTTGTCACCAATAATTAAAACAGATAGAATTTTTTTGCATAAAGTGAATATATATTCCACCTCAGTTGTCGTCAAGGTACAGTGTTCACATTTCTCATACGAATATTATCGACGTTCCCTCTCTATAGTACAGACATTTGATTGATACGACGAGAAACCTTGAAAACATAATTGAATCTGCCTAACATCTGATGTTTTCTTTAATCCTTCGTTTCTATCCGGAATGAATGGACACGCTTACATTCAGACGCCGGATGGCACTCTGGAGTCCGAATTCTCGCTACCGTTGTTTCCATATCAGTCTCTACCAAATAAAAAGCGTCCAAGAGCCGGCGAATTAATAGAGCTAGCTTCGTTTGGCTTCGTCGAAATTGAGAACATCGAACGCCAAGGAGCGGGTCATGAATTTCAGCCAACGAATCTCGACCATCCGGCGTGGTGCGATCGTTGCGGTGATCTCATTTGGTGCGTTGGCCCACTCGGTCAATTAGTCCAGTGCACGCAGTGCAAATTTACGTGCCACGCAAACTGCCTGCAATTTATTACTGTTGATTGTCAACCCCAGCCGCCGGTAGCACCGTTAATCGAACATGTGGATCGAGCACCATCACCGAATCTCAGTATCTCCAACCTCAGCAGGGAGGAGCTCATGCACCTTATCAACAAACACAATAGGCAAGTCGTTTTTTTACGTTGACTTAGATCTCTCATTGAGACATTTCGAATCTCATTGATACCTTCGACAATCTCATGCAAACCTCAATGAGATTTTCAACATAGGCTATATAAAATGGGATAAAATTAAAAGGAACCCAGTCAAATATTGCGTTTACTGTTGAAAAGGGGCAGGCCCATTCCAATACATGCTGCAACCGTGAAACGAATAAAAACGATATTATTCAAACCTAAAAAATGTTGTTTAGGTCCACCAGTAATAAATATGCGTAATCTATCCGCCACTTATAAGGAGTTACTGTAATTACTTTAATTAAAATTACTTTATTCCCTTTAACGTTAAAACGTTTGGGATTCTTTTGCAGAGGAGTACTCATCTTGCTCCATCGTCAATCCTTACTTTTTTTTCAATACATTTAGGCGATACACAAAACTTGGTTGACACCGGTACCAAGATCTAGTGCATATGTGATTCATCTATCGACAAATGGATATATATTAAACAATAATTACTTGTGAAATAGATTTCATATACATTTACCACTGCACGATTAAAGTAGCCTATTACCTTTTAAGTTACCAGGGGACTGAGTCTCTTTCGCAGTCATATCTTGTTTATGATTTCCGCTTGTGCCGGTCATAGTAATATACCCGTGTGTACGAGATAGGTTGAAATGGAGAACGAAACAAAGCTTCAATGATCTTAACGGCACTGAGTCATTTAGCGGAATTATTGGTAGCGAGAGATCAATAGCCTTTGCCACGAAATGTATATTTTTTTATTTACTCATATTTGTGCATTACAATATATTTATGTGATTGCCATTGTACTTTTCTTCAAAGGCGTTTTCCCGATTTGGAGATGAGCCTTTCTGCTGAGGATAGCAGTCCACTTGTGGTGACTGGATTCATTCGCGTCTGTATGAATCTTATGAGGCCCATTAACGTCATATCGGGAACACGACCGCCTTCGATCTATGACATTCTTAAACAGGACGATACGTTGACGGAAGGCCGCACGCTTACATCTTTCTATCTGCCTATGGACACCATGAAAGCCCTTCATGTTGACTCGGAGATGACCGCGCAGAGGGTCATCGTCACCCTGCTCAAAAAGTTCAAGGTCACAATATATATTATTGTCGCCGTTATTTTTGTATTGGCATACATTCATATTCTACGCGTATACTTCTAAGAGTGTCACTTATGAGATATGGCAATAGAAATCATATAACTAGTTCGTGCTAGACATAGGACTGGATGAATGTTCCACTTACCTAGGTAGAATGTAGAGTTTTAATATAACGCTTTTGACGGGTAAACATACCATATGTAGAAATTTAAGGAAACCTTCTGAGTACCTGCTATGCACTCAGAACAATAATTTTTATTTTAAATGCATCATATTCGTATCTAATATGCGCGCATGTACCTACATATTTTATTGCAGGTGGCTGATTCTCCCCTTAAATACGCGTTGTATGAGAGTTATATGGAGGGTGAAGGGAAACTGAAACTACGACGTCTTGACGACCTTGAAAAGCCGCTCATGTTGACCTTAACGTGGATGGAAAAAGGACTCACAAATCGCCAATTTCTTCTGCAAGAGAACGATGGCGCTGATATCAATTGGGAGATGTTTGCATTGCCCGAATTAGAGAACTTCATAAAAATACTAGAGCTCGAAGAAGCTGAATATCTTCGACAAATCCGAGTCAAGTATGTTTCAACACAAGAAGTAATACAAAAACTTCTGGAGCAAAAGATGCCACGAAGTCCAACTCACGATGATGATCGATATTATTAGATGCTTAAAGTACATAGAACTCAGTCAATGAAGTCTTAACAAATATAATAAGATCATCGAGAAAAAAAATCTAAGCGCATCATGCGTTCGTTATATTAGTAAAATATTATTATTAAAACGCTATGTGAAAGCATATACATAGTTTTACAGACATTTAATTTTTCATAAAGATCGCTAAAACAATATGTATGTATGTATGTATGTAGTGTTTACCGCTTCACTGTCTTAGTTGTTGTTTAATTCTAGCAGAATTATTGGTTGTATTCAAGCAATGCTTTTCTTCATTCTAAAGATAAGTGAACACACGACGTTCTGCCGAACGGTTTTGCATTATTAAGCTATTCTGAAACCTCCGCGAAACGTTTTGTCATGAGCCGGTTCTCATCAGTGACTAATTTGGCTTAAGGCTAAGACGAATTATCAAATTTGACACGATTCTACACCATTAAAAGATGGTTTTGTGAAGGACTTCCAACCGATTT
Source organism: Varroa jacobsoni (assembly GCF_002532875.2). Classification (NCBI taxonomy): domain Eukaryota; kingdom Metazoa; phylum Arthropoda; class Arachnida; order Mesostigmata; family Varroidae; genus Varroa; species Varroa jacobsoni. The sequence continues at coordinate 61,446 of NW_019213149.1, forward strand.
GTGCAGGACATCAGGATAAATTTGTCCTTAATGGGTTGCCCTTGTGCTAACTTGATTGGGGCACCTCCCATCTGCAGGCACCTATTACCGAACAAATTTGATAATCTAGTCTACGCAGGTACCTGCTACCGAACAAACCCATTCCGTTTTGTACCGTATCTCATCCATTTATTAACAGTTACATATGCGAGTATATAGAAATATATTTATTAGATTTTTATATTTATTTACTAGTTTAGACATGAAAGCGTGGTTATAAATGTGTACATAGGTGTTCGAAACACAGCGAGACAACCTAAACGTAAACGTAAACTACATTAAACTAAACGTGAAGTCAATCAGGACTCATTCTAACACTCTTTGAGACTAGTTACCCCTTGCAAAGAGGTATCTATTAAAGGAGTCGTGATAGTCGATTAAGGTGACGTTTGATGTATATAATGACTCGTCATCATGTGCGGATATGGTTTAGAAGGAGATGTGTACGCGTTTTTTTCCTTAGAACCACGCCATGTCTACAGCAGGCAACATTCGCTCTTAGCGTAAATAAACTTGCTAAAAAATATTTTTATTAGATGCTCAACAGAAGTATTTTAACCCAGCATTTTTTAGGATAAGTGGCAGGCTGGCCGAGGGTTCGGGTAGAAATGATGTCATCTTAGGTTCGCCAGTATTTATTTGGTTTCAAACCAGTAAATTGTGCCGAAAGTTTTGGGTATCCAAATCCCAGGTAACATGTAGTATATTGCTGAATATGCTTTGTGCATAATAACTATTAGTCAAAGGTATCCGTATTGTTATCTCAAATGGACTCCACGACGAGGAAGTATACGGGTCAACGGCATGGCTAAATAAGCCACTAAGGACTTTGTGCAAGGAAGTCAGTCACTTAATAAAGCTATAAAAAAAATTATTGATTTTCAAAGAATGCTGTTCCATAATCATTTAATATTCATCTAGCTAGGTCAAAGATCATTATTATTCATTCGTCATAAACTATATGAACTTATGCTACGCAGTGTTAATTCGAGTTTTGAGTGAGTCAAACACCGGCACCTGTGCGCAAGTTCAAATTAGATGAAGGCACCACGTATCGCATGTCCAAAGGAAAGCCCCAAATTTCAGTGTTGGGCCCTCTTCTGTGGAACATAGGGTATTATGACATCCGGCATCAGTATTATCTATACTCGACCAAGGTAGTGGCGTTTGCTCATAGCAGCGGTAATGGTATTTTTCAATTCAATCTTAATAATACCTAATTGGGTCATCGACTTTGGCCTCGAACCACCCCGGATAAGACTGAGTTAATAATATCAAACGGACGCACCAAGATTGGTGATTTAAGCATTATACTACGCAGCCATACAGTTTTAACCACGAGAAAGTATTTAAATAATAGGATCGATGGCGGTGCATGCTCACTATGCTATTAACAAAACCATTAATGTGACAAACAGACTACCTAACATCTTTGAATGTTAGGTAGTCTGTTTGTCACACCTAACGGTGGTCGCCGAAGTATGCTGGTTTCAGTGGTGAGCTCAATTGCCTTGTACGACGCACTTACATCGAGGAAGACATGTGAAAAGAAAAACCTTATTAAACTTATGAAGTTACAGAGGCAAATAACACTATGGATAAGTAGAACATTTGGAACTATTTTCTCTGATAAGTAATGGTTCCGCCACGCAAGTCTCATGGGATTTACTGGTGCATGAAAAGACAACTAAACATCGGAATAGAATAATAAAAAATAGAAACGCCGCAAAAATGGCAATATATATGATTGCAGGATCAGGTGAGTGCAACCAAAGTCACAAAAGGATTGATTAAGGTTGTGAAAAGTGGCTCACGAAAAAAACAAAGATAATTAACATTCGACCTGACACACTTGTTTACTGGGCATGGATTTTTTTACAGGCTATCAGTTTCGTATAGGTAAGCCACCTCACGCCGCTTGCAAGTATTACGATAAGAATGTTCATGGCCCAGTCAAACACTTTCTGGGATTGTGTATTTTCAAGGATCTTAGGGAAAGACTTATTGAGACACTAAAGGCCTTCCGTACTACTGACCAATGGGTCCTCATGATACTAGATTTTGGAAAAACGTGTACATAACATTTTTAAAGGACTTAAACCCAGACACCTACTGGATCTGTCGAACATAATGGGACGAGCTCTTTGTTCTCCCCCAATCCCCTTTTACGTTTCCCTTTTTTCTCTTCCTGTTTCTCTCTCGTTGGGCAGGAGTGTACGCTGATGCATAGCCTTTTTTTTGCGATCATCTGTGTCTCCTGTCAGCAAACGTTACTTTTACAGATGCTTCTTTGTAGGAAACTAGTTTTTAGCAGATAGCCAACTTGCGCCATCAAGGAGGCAATGCTTCATGCCACAGACTTGCAACCCAACATCACCTGGCTATGTCAGGCGAGGTGCGCATACAACATTTCTGTCACTAGAAAAAACTCAATTTGATTTGTGATACAAGTCAATACAGTAACTTTGATAACCAAAGATCCTTGTCGTTTTTTTATGCGATACGTTTATTCAGTATCCTCACCTTTTGATTGTGCTTATATCCTAAACCGTTTTAACTAAGTTTTCGACGTAGTTCGGACCGATTCTTTAATTGAGAATGCGTCTATATTTAGCCCGGAATTATCCCTCACGTGTTCGGAAAGGTAATTTCCTAGTTGAATTGAAATGTCTTCATTCTTGTTTTCAGCCCGTTATATTTACTCGTACAGCCATGCTTACGATCAACTACTTCGCTTGGTATAGGGGTGGATTCCTAATACAACTTGCAGCATATAACAATTAATATAATCAAATTTCCTTTTACTGAAATGTATATTTTCAGTTAAAAATATGCCTGGAAAAAATTTAGCTTCGATTGTACTTATGCGTCTAATTGCCCTTTTTCAATTATAATCTGATAAAAAAAAGTAGTCAAATAAATAGAAGCAAACCTTGATGGATACTAGAAACATTAATAAAATAGTAGCGCACATGTAAAGTGGAAAAAGCGAGAATATCTAGGAATTCAAAAACTAAAGACTAAAGCATTCAAGAAGCAATCATGATTAAAAAACGGCCGAGTTTTACTCCGACTTTAACCCCCAGCGCCAGACGAGGCTTTAAAACTTCAGAAACGTAATTATTGTTTTGGTCACCATTTTTATGCAGTGCTTGTTTTCGAATTGCATTTATTTACTCCTCAAGACATTAGACTTGTAGCGATTAGCAAAAAATCGAGTAGCTGCCACGACAGATTCATTGGAATAATGAAATGTCTACTGCAAATGCTACCGCGTGGTTTAGCATTAATAAAACCATGTTTGGTATTTATGCTGGCACATAGAATCATTCTGAAACATTATCAAGTCATCATATGTGCGACTTCACATATGCGAAGAAGCCATATAATTTTAGATTGTAAGACAGCCGTCGTTATTCCTATTTCCCTTAGCTTCTCAATTTCCAGGCGTAGTTACGTTGATGGCTGAGTTATGCTCACATTGCTCCTCCGGCCCTTTATAGGTAGACTTGCGTAAGCTCTGAGCCTATTCAAAAACTCGAATACACAAGGGATGTAGGAATTGTTTGTCTCAAATTTAGTTCCGTCGTTGCTACCGTCGGGGAGGTTGAATTATCGTAAGTGTTTGATAAAAAAGATATTGTTCAAAGATAATTGGTAAATTAGATTAAAAAAACATACTTTACATTGGTTTATAAAAAGAAATTCGTTTCGAATTTTTAGAAGGTATATAGGTATATGACACACAGCGCTGTTTACGGTATTCCAAGGGAAGACTGCTAAGCGCCTGGATAGAGACTTTCATAATTTCAAGTCTTGTAAAGAAGATTCGAGCTGGCTTGTGGTTTTTTTACTCCTTCGCAGATTCTTGACTTAGTTCCTACACCGTTCAATGCATCTCCATTGCTCAGGGGTTTCGATGGCTACAGGTTAGACGATTCAATTTACAGTAAGTTTCCGATAGACTCGTTACTGCCCTCTTTACTTCTTTGCCACGTGGTAATTTACTTATCACAGCCTTGTATGTAAAATGAAGCCGGCATGCATGACATTGTTGGTTTCAAATAAAGGATCTTCTTTTCTCCTTTGCGGTTTTGGTATCCTTCCATCAGTTTGGGAAAAGCCCAGACCGTTCTCCTCAGGATTGATTGTATCGAAAAGTACCTGCATGTTCTTACTGAGTGCGGACCCTTGCTGATCTCCATTGAACGTGTTCAGCAACCGATCTAACGGTGCACCTTTAGAAAAAATCGCGATTTAGTGGCGGTACGTTTGGCAATACTTTCTACACAGCGACTAAATGTATTCGTATAGCACATGTAACGGTATCTGCCATAACATCCTGACTGAGTAACTCCGACCAGCTGCAGGGTTTGTTGAAAATTCTAGAAGACCTTGACTTTCACTAACCACATTAATATGAGGTCAACAGCAATGGGACGAATGTATCGTCTGCCTTCTTTTAGAGCTGAGACTAGATTTGCAATAAAGCAGACTATTAACGATAGACCTCATGAACATGCATGGTGAGTAGAGTGCAAAACTTCGTGAACACTTGTTGAGAAGGATTTACTGAATTTTCATGACCTACAAACACATCTAGGGGATACCTAAGCCTAAAGACCTTTGGAGCTTCATTCAAGCTGCTAGACGGAGGATCCTACCTTGAGCGGCCTAAAGTACATTTGTTAGATGCCGCCACTGGTCGCAGCGAGAGAGCGAACTGTGCTGAAACAGTAACACAGGCGTACAGGGATCGCATTATGCTATCTACGGCTGGTGTTATGCTATTGCCCAAATGTGAGGTCCGTACCGCTAAAGAAATATTGCCTTGGGTTAATTTCTTCTTTTCGTGACGGGAACGTTTCACGAAGTTCTCTACGTGCAAATGAATATCATATTACTTGACTTTCTTTATACCGATTTACTGTTTCGTCATGGCCTACACTACCTGATAAAAGTACTTCAGACTCAGATATAGTTTTTGTGACAGCGGGTTACTTGCCAGCAGACACTTCTTGTAACTAAGTGAAAGCAATGGTTCATTTGCGAAGACTGCGAATCTTCTTATCGGTTTTTTGCATAACCTTATCCATGACTGATTCCCACTGACGTCGTTCTTCCAACTTTTCTGAAGAAATTTGCTTGAGTTTGGAGTCTCGAAAAAGCTAGGGAGTACAAAGAACATTCCAATTGCGATGGCCTTTGTCTCAGTCTTAATTATATCATCGCTATCATTGAAGGCGTGAATCTAAAGTGCGTATTGGCATAAGAAGGCATCGCTGAAAATTGATGGTGAAGTGAAATTACAAATTTTACAGAAGCTATCTATTTCAATATTGTATGAATCTGATAATTTCGGAAATCATGCGTATCCGTAACACACAATCCTGTTCAACGAGAAAGACTCCCAGAGGAGACCTTTAGACGTTATAACAGGACCCGCTACACGCATCACATTTCCTTTTCTTGTAGTTCCAGCAGCATTATCTGAAGTGGTATGAAGTGGCTCGTTATTTTTTTTTTTCATTAGAAAAGGCTTTCGTTAAGTGTGCCTTAACTTGAAGATTTCGATACGCACAGACTGAACTATAAGATAAGCAGTCAGTTTCCAATGGATTAATTGTTCCGCTGTAGAACGTAAGCATTCGATTAGTTGGAGCCGTTTTTCTACGGAAACCCAGGCGACCTTTCGGCCTATTGAGATTCTGACCAGTTGCATCGCACGTTATGTGGCCTCAATAATGCCGATGACGCGAGTTACGTCCCTAAGCTGCTGCATGCTTTTCTATGTTCTGGTAATTGCACGTGTCTTTGCTGTACTTTACATTCTGTCTTATCTCCATTTAAAAAAGACAAGACCATTAGTATATGTAACGTGGGTTAGACGTCGGAAGAGCCAATTTCCCACAGAAAAACGTGGACTCGGGCTGCTCTTTCTGCTGGATATGTTGAGCGGGCAATATGGTAGTGTTCTTCCAGGAAAGCTAATTCCATGACAGTACGTTTGGTAGGATCGTGGACACACTCACCGAAGATGGCCTCGCCCGAAACTGCCAAAGGCATTCCTAAAGTCAAGCTTTACGCACTTAGGCTAAAGTAAATCCATGTAGGAAATGCAACGGTTTCTTCCAGCACATTCGAACTAAATGAATGTGCCGTCAAGGGCAGCGGGACGTGTACCCAGATCGTGTTCCTTGAGAGACCTCCAAGCATATCTATAGAATTTATAAGTCTAATCCTTCGTTCGAGCTTACAGTACCCGATAAAATTGCTTAAAACTTTAATTTAGCTCCTGCCAGAACAGTTCTTTTTCGATGAACGCTACTTACGACCGTGCGTGAAATCCACCGTTTCTTCGCGAAGACTACGGATTTTTTTATCGATTTTTTTCCATAGCCCTATTCAGAGCTGAATGCCACTTATGTTGCTCTTCCAATTCCTCCTAAAAGCTTTTCTTAGTTTAAATATTGGGCGCTGGTGATGCTTGCCTAACAATTATGTGCGTTCTTGATTTTTAGCTTTCTTTGCACCTCAGCAGTGCAATAAATTCATTGCAATGAGTTGTTGTTGTAGCAAAAATTAAACACTGCACCAACTAAGATACATAATTTTTAAAGTATTCAATGTTTGCCGGGTAAATTATGGTGATCGTTGTTCTTAAAGCAGGGCAGATGATACACAGTCCCAGGCCTTATCCACAAGCTGATCAAATGAAGTCACGCAGAGACAGTTCTCTATAGTAAAGTTGCACGGATCTCGGCGAATTAGTTTTGTGAACTTGTTTCATGCAAAATTTGCTCCGTAGCAAATGGCATCTCTTGCTTTACATAGAAGCTAAAAACAAACGTTAATTTGTATGTCGGTTGTTAGTATCACATGCGCGAACGTGTTCCATGTGATACGCAGTTGGGTTGTAATTCTCGGAAGAGTCTTTGTATATATCAGCGTATATTGGTGCATTAAAGAAGCAAAACTACAGATCCGAGTTGTTCTAACACACAGTGCATAGAATCTACAAGACACTGTTCGTTAACTTATATCGATTTGTACTGCTTCATACATGTTATGCCCTACAATATATAACTATTTACAATGATACACTGTAATTAAAGCTCTAAATGTCATTAAGATATAGTGGATTTGACTGAGGTTCTGGCATATATGTTGTCATTCATATTGAAAACAAGTTAAACATGCTACCAACACTCTCACCTAGTGCCAGATGAGATCACAGGTATTTAATAAGCTGAGTCCGACTCTAACTAAAGCCGAAACAATTCGTTAAGGATCTCGCTTGAATATCGAAATACAGCAGCTGACGTTGAGAATTGCATAAATGATACATAATACGTAACTAATAGCAGTAGAAAAAGAATATTCAAACGCATGCAACGGACCACTGCGTGCTATCTCATACCAGTGTTCCACTTTAGTTTCGAGATTTTGTACTAATGCTTCTTCTCTCTAAGGCCGCAGTGTGATGTGCGTTTTCAACTCGTAAACTATCTTCTTCTCTTTGAAGATTGGGGACGTGTTACGAGCGAAACCCTCGTTAATAACACAATGTTAAATGACCGCTATGAATTTAAAGAGATGAGTAAAGACAATCTTCGATGCTGTTGAAGCAGACTTCTCTCGTGTATTAAATTGCAGTTATAACATTTAGTTTACTCTGTTCATGCATCCAAGTATACACGTTTGCATATTATTGCATGCAGCTAAACCGACTCCACTGCTGCCTTTTCTGTGGTCACCACAGTTACGGTGTTAGTCAAAGATAAGCTTCTGTTTCAGCCATATTGAAATGTTTGGGGTTCTATTACAAAAAAAACTAGCCTTAGTATTTTAGAACAACATAGCAGTATGTCATAGACTGACCACGGAACAGACATGAAGCGCGAACCTTTTACCAAGTTACTCAACAAATATATTGAAAGACTGTGTGAAAATTTTGATTTCGATAGACCTCTTCCTCCAGCTGTCTCATAGAGGATTCCATCACTTTTTACACATTCCTTTCCCACCTTGTTTCCCTCATCAGCTTTCCTTCGCCCATTTCGAAGAGCAGTTTCCCTCTGACATAATGTTTGGCTCTCGTGAAGTAGGGATTTGTCATGTTCGATTTGTATGTTCGACTGATTTCTGTTCAAGTTTTTCAATTTGAAAGGTCGCTTTTTTGTTATTTCACGTTCTAGGCAACGTTTGTTTTCTTTACGCTCTGTCGCATGAGCTCAGAAGCGACTAATGTTTTATATGGTTTTTCAATGTTATCTTTTTTTGTTTTAATGTTGTACATTGTATTTTCGCCGACAAATCTTAAGTAACCGATGCGACCGACAATCAGGCCTGACAAAACACCAACTCAACAGTGGTTTCTTCAGCGCACACAATATAGTCACTTGAGGAACGACGGAACAAAGGCGGGACGAGTATAAAGATCTACAGGTTATGGTCTATTCGGTTTTAATCTACACCATAACGTTGTTGTTGTTGGAAACACCGAAAACAAATTTTGGCAATAAGTCAAATGGGCTTTTTCATCTGCTTTTGCAATAGACTAGAACTTTGTCTCACAGCCTGTCTCACAATTCCCCCTAACCGTCGGTCGCTCATTCCGCGGCGTTGGTCCTGCGTCCCAACCCTTGGGTTTCAGGATCAGTCGTGTCTCCCATTTCTTCCTCTCCAATTAATCCTTTCGTACCACTTGACTTTAACTGCCTGCTTATTATTATTCGCATATCCAAAGCCCTGCCACTCTTTCTTATACGACTTGCAAGCGGTAGGTTGTTGTGACAGCATCGTCGTTGCTAGTACCATGAACTTAAGTACTTATGCGAACAGCAGCCGCAGCTGTCTTCCTATCCTGTGTCAAGTTAGACATTGTGGAACGCCGCAAGTCATACAAGGAACTGACGAACGTCGTTGTGCAGTACGACGATAACCAGCGTTTGCTGTCTTCTCTACCCCTCCTCGTACCTCCAATCACGTTTTTTTCGTTCTCTTTTATTCTCTTTCAGTGTCCGTTTCTGTCGCAAGTCATCAGCGGTGCAAAAGTATAAGCAGGAAAGTCGCGAGGGGGACCTTTCGTTTTCCTCGGATCTGTCTTTTCGTCTGCTGTCATTGCAGTGCTCCTTTTACGCTCCGTTCTATTTTTTTTTGTTAGGACTGGACGCTCGGTTGTTGGCGCACCACCGGCCACATCGGCAGTCTCCGACCACTCAACTGGCATCGGCTGTCTCCCTGCGGCCATTGTTATGGGGGGCAAGCTTGCCAGCTACCCGGCAAGTCTAGCGGCCAGAGTGGCCTTGCAGAATTGAACCATCGAGCGTCAGCTAAGGCGAACAAGTACCAACGAAAGAAAAAGTAGGGCTGAACAGAACGTCGAGGGGCTGTAGGGAATACTACTACTAGGGGCTACTCAATTATGAGTAGCTACAACAACATTAATGTAGTCAACTGGAGCTACAAGTCGAATTTTCGGCCGAAAGTCAATATGTGCGTGTTACAGCACCAGATGCACGCCTTTAGCTTTGCTTTTGTAATTACTAAAGGCAACTCGTGATATCGAAGAAAATCCATGTTTGCATCCACGCAGCAGGTCTGGGATGACATGAACAGAAGCGCAGGGAATAGTGATATCTAGTGTGATCTAGGCTTATCCTTATCCAGCCAAACTACCTACCCTTAGTTTAACAAAAGGTTTTCTCACGAAGCCCACCTCCGATAAAAGCTCCCTTATATAAAGACTTCTTGAAGCAAGTTAGTATTGTCATATAAAGGAAGTTAATTTATATAAAATCATTTATATAACCAAACGTTTAAAACCGTAATAATGAAGTAATGCTTACGGACCTTTCTTTGAAGTTTTGTTCGGCTCTTGTTGGAAATCTTACCTACGCACCCGAAATTCGTGTTTCTTAACTTTTTTCCATCTCTAAATAGACGAAGTATATATTTAATACAGCGTTGATTTTGCATCTTCCTAGAACCTCTAGTCTTTTTCTTTTCACAGTTAATTTAGACCTAAAACGCGGATGTTCATTTAATAGTACTGCAGACTGCCTGGAAGACCATGGTCTTTGAATAGTTAACCGGTGATATCTCTTGTTAAGAAATCTCTCACTTTTTCGAAAAGTACCAATTTATGCACAAGTTGATTACTCGAAGAGATATGTATTTCTTTTCTTTTGGTGACCCGGTAAGCTTGCAATAGGCTAAGTGATGTGGAGGAATAAGTCCTAACTTCTCGACACACAAAATAGGTCTCAAACGCAAATAACAATTTATTCATTTATTTTGTTCAGGAACGGTCTGGAAACCGAACAGGTTATGACAACGAACGTAATGCATAGAATTCCGTTGGGTGTGACACTCTACTTTTGTAAACTATTAAAATCGACTTCTAGAGTTAACTATTCAAAAGCCTCTTATTCGGCCTTTTTTGCAGATCTGGGCCTGCACCATGTCACCGTGCATCTGGTATACTGGACGAAGTGCAAATATGTAATATCAACGGCACAATTGCTTTTTCGTCTGTCGCGTGCAAGTTGCGTGTAATATTCCTGGAGTATATTAGTTACAGGCGTTGCAACCGTTTTTGTTCTATATTCAGATGCCGTCGTTTTCCTCAACTTAAAGATTTATCATGTGATCATAATGTATATATTACGAGTGCAATCATATTTACCCAAGTCGTACGAAACAGCTAGAACAAAGCGGTTAAATAACAAATATTTTTGATCAGCGGTGAAGAAAACTCAATTGGGATATAATCGAACTCGGGATCTCAGAATGAAATTTCATAGAAATCTGTGGGAACTGCCTAAAATTCACAAATGGTTATGTCGATGTAATTGAACTTTCCGTGTTTGCTTTATCATAGTTTACATAAGAATGCAGTTTACATAACATGTCTTTAAACCTCATTCTTTGTTCTCTATCATATACACCTGGGAGACCTGCCCACCCACACAATTCTCTACTCCATTTTTAAGTTATAGACTGGACCAAAGCACAGTTAGTGGCGAAATTCAGCGAAACATTTGACATGCTGTGATGCTTTCTTTTAGATAGGGATGCTAGCGGATATTCTGACGATTACACTTTTCTAATTACTGCGAAAATAATGCATTCTATTTAGGAACGAAAATCGTTTCCTTGGTGTGCAGAAATTACAACAGAGCTGATCGCCACCTTTAAACTAGCTAGACAGGAAGTCCATTTTTATAGACACTTCCTGCACAGACAAGCCATTTGCACTAACTTGTTACTTGAACCATCATCCCTATCAAAGCTTATCGTCGAAGTTACTCTGAAAAAACAAAGATAACTACTAAAATAAATGCAACATTATTTTATCCATGTTAATGTGTCCCCCGCCACAGTAACAAAATACACATTTATTTGTATACATCATATGTACAGTAGCTTCTCTCGATTTCCTTTATGCTTTTCATTATCGTTTATCATCACCCACCGTCTCTTTTACATCTTTTCCCTCTTCGTCGCTTTTCTTCGAGTTTTTCTCACCACCACACCAATGACTAAAACAACAATATATCATACATATTTACAACCATAGCTATAATTATTCTCGTAATTAGATTATTTTTAGGTCCTTATTAGTGTTCGTTTTATTTTTTACTATAATCATCATAATTACGATTTCTCGTGGCGTTTTACTTCTTTCTCCTCATAGTTCCGCCGTTATTCGATACAGCCTTTTGTTGCAAGTACTATTACTCTTCACTTAGACACAATAATTTATATATATATATATATATATATATATATATATATATATATATAGCTTCTTATTCTAATTTCGTTACCTCCACTTGCTCGCTCACTCATTCATCCTTTCTGCCTCCGTCACGTACGTACTTAAATCTGAATTCTTAAACAAAGATTTTACTCAGACTTACGCTACTGCCCCAGGCAGATTCTGTGAGTGTTACCCTTCTCTTCACTCACGTCTGAACTGGCGAAATCAATTAACAAGGATTCCTTATGGTTGCCATTCCACAGTGGGTCGCTCATATTACCGTTTCACTATTCTCATATGATTTCTTACCTGCGTATTGATTTTGTGAAGTGAATTGCTGTTTAATTAATTATTCATGTAATAAATTTTTACTGTTAGCCTATTTTCACCGTCAAATAAAATATGGTGTAACAATGGTTGATTGACCATCCATTTTTCTAACATCATATCGTTTTTATCTCGAAGAATTACGATATTTTTTGACATTCGCCGGTGCTAACCTTTCGCTTTCCTTTGCCGTCCGCTAGCGATTTCTATCGCTATTTTGATTACAGTTTTGCGTGACGATAACGAGCTCAACTAACTAATAGGTCAAGAATCATCCTGAAATAAAGCCAGCTACTTCGAGACGTAGTTAAAATCAAACTTCTACAAGCACACACATGCTTATGATATAACAATTGAACTACTAAGGTATATAGTATAATATGAGAGTGGCTGGTAATCGATTTGGAAGCTATTTTTCTACCCGCTTCACTTTTATATTTGACTATATCGGTAGAGGTGGCTCTGAACTTTTCCACAAATGGGCTTCGGCGCACATCCTACATCCGATTGAATTATGCCGTTCGTATCATTGGGGTTGGGTACACTAACTTAGTGTTAAGTCGAACAAATTGATTTCTGCCATTTTCCCTAGAACTAATCTACGATTCTCTCAGTCAAAAAGCTTTATCTTTTTTAACTGAATACGATGTCGTCAGTCCAATCAGTTCGTCACTTTTACTCTAACCAACCTACACCGAGCTGGCTCCGATTTCGGCACCTTGACAACATGACGATAGAGATTATATTTTTCACCTTTATCAATAAATTGCTTGTTGATACGATCAGGGCATGTATACTCTATTCGTCGTCTACATGTGTGTGTGTGTGTGTGTTTATGCGTGCGTGTCTGTGTTTGTGCATGTGAGTGCGTGCTTGTGCGTCTTTGGGTGTGGGTGTGTGTATGTGGGTGTGTGTGTGTGTATGTGGGTGTGTGTGTGTGTATGTGGGTGTGTGTGTATGTGTGGGTGTGTGTGTATGTGTGGGTGTATGTGTGTGTGTGGGTGTGAGTGTGTGTGTGTGTGCGGGTGTGTG